>NC_040028.1:21981620-22019623 GCF_000972845.2 Larimichthys crocea | reverse complement strand
CAACACACAGCAACACACAGCAACACAACACACAGCAACACACAGAGAAACACACAGCAACACAACACACAGCAACACAACACACAGCAACACAACACACAGCAACACACAGCAACACAACACACAGCAACACACAGCAACACAACACACAGCAACACACAGCAACACACAGCAACACACAGCCTGGTTGTCGACCTCTCTGCAGTCGTCAGGAGTCTTAAGTCTTTGTTGAGTCTCAGACTCGGAGTCAAACATCTCCACCAACCTTCCGTGTAGTCGATGTCCGGCCGCGTGGAGACGACGGCCCAGGCCAGGCCCACCAACAGCGCCACCACCAGGTTCACTACGATCCACGGACGCAGGATCTGCTCCTCAGAACCTGGAGGCCTGGAGGAGGCGAGGGTTAGCAGGACGGGACAGGAGGGGACAGGACGGGACAAGACAGGACAGGACGGGACAGGACAAGACAGGATGGGACAGGACAGGACAGGTAGGGGCAGGAAAGGACAGAATGGGACAGGACAAGACAGGATGGGACAGGACGGGACAAGACAGGATGGGACAGGACAGGACAGGACAAGACAGAATAAGATGGGAGGGGACAGGACAGGACAGGTAGGGACATGACAGAATAAGACGGGAGGGGAAGGGACGGGACAGGACAGAATGGGACAAGACGGGACAGGAGGGGACAGGACGGGACAAGGCAAGACAGGACAGGACAAGACAGGACGGGACAAGGCAGCAGAATGTAGTGTAAGGACTCACCACAGCGTCACGTTGGCTGTAGGATAGAGGTTGATGCGATCGCTGGTCATTTGCTGACTGAGGGACAGGATCAGGGCGATGAAGTACACTGAAGACAGACAGATCATCATCTTCATCATCTTCATCACCATCACCATCTTCATCACCATCATCATCACCATCATCACCATCATCATCACCATCATCATCATCTTCATCCTGTCTTTGTCACTTACAGAAAGAAGCGAGAGCTGCAGGGTCCAGAGTGAGGAAGCCTCTCAGAGCCATGGAGGCCTTGGCCAGGTTCACCCTGCAGGTGACACAGGTGTTAGCTGGTGCTTCATGAAGCTGTTTACCTGTTTGAGTCTGAGCCCACCAGGAAGAAGAAGAGGAGGTTTACAGAAGACACTGAGGGAGGAAGGACTGGATGATGAACGGGTTTGCAACTTTTTAAAATCTCTTTTATCTTTCCTGGCAGAACATGGGAGCTGCAGCAGTGGACCAGAAAGTCCTCGTGATCTTTGAGGTTCAAGTCTTGCTTTAGTTTCTTGTCTGACATCCAGGTGAAGCTCTGACAATTCTTTGAGGTGTCTGAAATACGCTGTGTTGTATCTTTGAGGTCATGCCCTGTGGCTCTCTGTTCACACACCTGTCGAATGCAGACACGGTGCTGATGGCGAGCAGCAGGTACAGCAGAGACTGGGCCGGGTAGGCCAGCAGGTGATACTGCTGCAGCAGGTTGGGCAGCGTGGTCATCTGCTCGCCTGCTAACACATACACAACAATGATGTTCCACACGGCGTAGCCGGCCAGGAAACCGTGAGAGAACAGGCCGATGACCCTGCAGAGGAAGCGAACACACCACGGACAACATGTCAGAGAAATACTGGCTTCTGATTGGTTCTGAACAGGACACCTGCCACCTGTTTACTTCCTCAATTTCACGTGTTTCCTGAGACCAACAGGGAAAAATGTGACAGTACCGAGGTGAACCCGGCAAGAAGACCACCTGATAGGCTGCTGTGTTCACTGTTAGACTGGACACTGCCGGTTCAGAGGTTCTGTCTCCCAGGAAACACGTAAAAATGAGGAAGTAAACAGAACTCCTGTATCAGTCTCTGTGACACTTCAGCTCTTTCCTCATCCTTGAAGTCAAGGCAATTCCATCCTAAGTACTGGAAACACGCTTGTGTGTGTTTCTGGTTGTGTATTATGTGTGAGTGTGTGTGTGCAGACCTGAAACCACTGTGGACCTTCATAGCGACGTCTCTGGTGGTCCAGATCTGTCTGGGGTCCATGTAGTCGTCCATCATCTCTGAGTGTCGGAGCTGCTCAACTCGCTCTGCCTGGAAACGCCCTGCACACACACACACACACACACACACACACACACACACACACACACACACTCAGGTCTGATGGGGACTTCCTCTGATGGATTAAAGAGGCAGCATCGTGCCAACAGCAATGTACTCTGGGTAACTGAGTATTTAAACTGCAAACTGTCCAAAACACAAAACTTTTCCAGCTGTCAGACGATACGTAACAACACAAAGCGAGAGTCAGAGTCAGACTCAGAGTCAGAGTCAGAGTCAGAGTCAGACTCAGAGTCAGAGTCAGACTCACTGTTCCTCTCCACAAAGACTTTGCCAACCGGCTGGCTGTGTCCGTGTGGAGCCGAGAACAGGGAATGCTGGGGGATGGGAGACTGAGCGTCGGTGACGATGTCGCCGTCCTCGGCTCCGAGGTCATTGCTGTGGTGCTCCGTCATCTTTGTCTTCCTGTTAGGGGAAATAAAAAGGAGTCTCAGACATTCATGGTCCCCTCAGGACGAACAACATTTGGACTTCATCGGCCCTCACCTCTTCCTCTTCGTCTTCCTGGTTACAGCCACAGTGGTTTCCTCTCCGTCATGGTGCTCGTCCATGTTGCCGTTGGGCATGTCAGCGTTGTCATTGTCCTGATCTGAACATGCACACAGCTTCAATCAAACAGTGTTTGACAGAAACAGAAAGCTACAAAGACCTGAGCCTGAGCTCAGGTTCAACCCGACATGTTTGTTTTTATTGTTGTAAAGATACATTTTATTTTTCAGACAGGAAGGAGAAACGATGACAGAGGTGACATCACACCATGCTGTCCACATGTGTTATCATCATCACAGCTCTGTGGACGTCGTTAAAGGTCAGAGGACTTTCATAACGAGGTGTCACAGCTCAGTGAAGACCTGCTGGTCTGGACCTGATGAAATCTTGTTTAGAACTTTGTGGATGGAGCCTCCTGGTTTTGTTCCCGTCAGTCTGAGCTGAGTTTTCATCACTACGTGACATTATGGACGCGGTGGGACAGCATCATCTTTGTCTTCCTGTGGTAAAGGACGCCCAGCTCAGGACTCAAACATGGCTCCATGCTAACTGCCAGACTGTAAACAGCCAATCAGCTCGCTCCACATTTAAATGAATGGGAGCTGCGTCAGAGCCACGTTCACCGAGCTGAGGATGAAAAGTCGTTTGATCAGTGATCAGCTGCTGTTACCATGAGTCGGCGCTTTCTTCTTCTTCTTCTTCTTCTGTGGTGCTGGATCCTGTGGCTCTGGGGTCAAAGGGTCTCTGCTGTCAGAATGGCTCCTATTGGTTGCTTCGTCCATCTCCACCTCCAGCCCGACTGCAGAGGAGGAGAACAGACGAGCATGAGACAGAAGAGAGGAGGTCTGTGTCTGCAGGTCTGTGTGTCTGCAGGTCTGTGTGTCTGCAGGTCTGTGTGTCTGCAGGTCTGCAGGTCTGTGTGTCTGCAGGTCTGTGTGTCTGCAGGTCTGTGTGTCTGCAGGTCTGTGTGTCTGCAGGTCTGTGTGTCTGCAGGTCTGTGTGTCTGCAGGTCTGTGTGTCTGCAGGTCTGTGTCTGCAGGTCTGTGTGTCTGCAGGTCTGCAGGTCTGTATCTGCAGGGCTCTGTGTCTGCAGGTCTGTGTCTGCAGGTCTGTGTCTGCAGGTCTGTGTGTCTGCAGGTCTGTGTGTCTGCAGGTCTGTGTCTGCAGGTCTGTGTCTGCAGGTCTGTGTGTCTGCAGGTCTGTGTCTGCAGGTCTGTGTCTGCAGGTCTGTGTCTGCAGGTCTGTGTATCTGCAGGTCTGTGTGTCTGCAGGTCTGTGTCTGCAGGTCTGTGTGTCTGCAGGTCTGTGCGTCTGCAGGTCTGTGTGTCTGCAGGTCTGCAGGTCTGTGTCTGCAGGTCTGTGTGTCTGCAGGTCTGTGTGTCTGCAGGTCTGCAGGTCTGTGTGTCTGCAGGTCTGTATCTGCAGGTCTGTGTGTCTGCAGGTCTGTGTCTGCAGGTCTGTGTGTCTGCAGGTCTGCAGGTCTGTGTGTCTGCAGGTCTACAGGTCTGTGTGTCTGCAGGTCTGTATCTGCAGGTCTGTGTGTCTGCAGGTCTGTGTGTCTGCAGGTCTGTCTGTCTGCAGGTCTGTGTGTCTGCAGGTCTGTGTGTCTGCAGGTCTGTGTCTGCAGGTCTGTGTGTCTGCAGGTCTGCAGGTCTGTATCTGCAGGTCTGTGTGTCTGCAGGTCTGTGTCTGCAGGTCTGTGTCTGCAGGTCTGCAGGTCTGCAGGTCTGTGTCTGCAGGTCTGCAGGTCTGTGTGTCTGCAGGTCTGTGTCTGCAGGTCTGCAGGTCTGCAGGTCTGTGTCTGCAGGTCTGTGTCTGCAGGTCTGCAGGTCTGCAGGTCTGGACTCACCTTCTCCCTGCTCGTCTCCATCGCTGACCTCCTTCTTCTTCTTCTTCTTGCTCCGGACCGTCGGCATCTTGTTTCTCTGTAAGAGGATCAGAACTTCAAAATGGTCGTCATGGTAATAAAGTCAGTTAAGGGATCTACTTCCTGTTTTTATCAGGTCAGTCAAGGAACCGCTAACGAGGATCCTGGTGCCGGTCTGAGATAATTGGATCAGCTGAAGCTCTGAGGACAGCAGGTGGACAAAGATCAGCCCAGAGACAGTTCAAGATTCAAACATCAAACCTCAGAGAGACACAGCCAGGGACAGTCAGGGACAGTCAGAGACAGTCAGAGACAGTCAGAGACAGTCAGGGACAGTCAGGGACAGGGACAGTCAGAGACAGCCAGAGACAGTCAGAGACAGCCAGGGACAGGGACAGTCAGGGACAGCCAGGGACAGTCAGGGACAGCCAGGGACAGTCAGAGACAGTCAGAGACAGTCAGAGACAGTCAGGGACAGTCAGGGACAGGGACAGTCAGAGACAGCCAGAGACAGTCAGAGACAGCCAGGGACAGGGACAGTCAGGGACAGTCAGGGACAGCCAGGGACAGTCAGGGACAGCCAGAGACAGCCAGGGACAGTCAGAGAGAGTCAGGGACAGTCAGGGACAGTCAGGGACACGTGTTGTTCCAGAGCCCTGCTACTTGTGATCAGCTGGACGTGTCTCTGTCTCCTGGATGATGATTGGCTGTTAGATCAGAAGTAATGTAATCAGAACAAATACTCGAGTACAGCTGGACAGAGTTACACAGTGCGGTAGTTGAAGTGTTGGACGTCTTTTGTTGGTGAGACATCATGTCTTCCAAACTCTTCAGTCTTCAGTCCTGAGCTCTGAGCTCGTCCTGTCCATCCTGTGAGGACACGTCTGTGCTACACGTGTGAAACAGCCGGCACTGAAAGGTTCTCACAAGGTTCTCACAAGGTTCTCACAAGGTTCTGGGTCGTGTGAAGAAACAAAGTTCTGAAATGGAGCCGGACAGAACCTATGATTTGACTCATGTCACCGCCTGAAGACAAGAATTGTGTCTTTGTCCTCTGACTCCTCAGACAGACCTCTGCAGACGACATGAGACGTTCATACAGCAGACATGGACACATGGACACATGATGAGGTCCATGTGTCCATGTGTCCATGTGTCCATGTGTCCACGTGTCCACGTGTCCATGTGTCCATGTGTCCACGTGTCCATGTGTCCATGTCTGCTGTATGAACGTGCAGAATCAGACACAAACAGCGTCAGAGCCTCAGTGCATGCTGGGAGTCGAGTGCTCACCTGCTGCTGACGACCAAGCTGAGGCTCAGTGGAAGAACTCTCCTCCTCTTGTCCTTTTGTCCTCTTGTCCTCCTCTTGTCCTCCTCTCTCCTCCTCTTGTCCTCCTCTTGTCCTCCTCTTGTCCTCCTCTCTCCTCCTCTTGTCCTCCTCTTGTCCTCTTGTCCTCCTCTTGTCCTCTTGTCCTCCTCTCTCCTCCTCTTGTCCTCTTGTCCTCCTCTCTCCTCCTCTTGTCCCCCTCTTGTCCTCCTCTTGTCCTCCTCTTGTCCTCTTGTCCTCCTCTCTCCTCCTGCAGACTGAAGCAGACAGTGTAGGAGACTCGTCCCGGTGTTGACAGTGACAGGTGGATCATCTGCTGAGCCTCTTAGTGGTTGGTTGGTCAGCTGTGATGTCATCTGCTGAGCCTCTTAGTGGTTGGTTGATCAGCTGTGATGTCATCTGCTGAGCCTCTTAGTGGTTGGTTGGTCAGCTGTGATGTCATCTGCTAATCAGCCTTCAGCATGCTGTGTTTACTAACGACATTAATCCTGACCAATCACAGTCCAGCTGCAGACCTGGAGGAAGCTCCAGCAGGATCACTGCTGTCTCCTGCTGTCTGTAGACTGTCTCCTGACTGTCTCCTGCTGTCTCCTGCTGTCTCCTGACTGTCTCCTCCTGTCTGCAGACTGTCTCCTGCTGTCTGCAGACTGTCTCCTGCTGTCTCCTGACTGTCTCCTGCTGTCTGCAGACTGTCTCCTGCTGTCTCCTGACTGTCTCCTGCTGTCTGCAGACTGTCTCCTGTTGTCTCCTGCTGTCTGCAGACTGTCTCCTGCCTGTTGCAGGGGATCGTCTTCCTGCGTTTCCTGCGTGTCTCCTGCGTCTTGTATATGGACTTCTTCCTGCTGTTCCCTGCTGTCTCCTGCTCGTCTCTTCTGTTGTCTCTGCAGGCCTGTCTCCCTCGCTGTCTGCCAGACTGTTTTTCCTGATGTCTCCTCTGTCTACTGCACTGTCTCTGCTGTCTGCTAGACTGTTCTAGCTGTCTGACTGTCTCCTAGCTGTTGCATCTCCTGTTGTTCTGAGACTCTCTCGTCATCTGCTGTTAGACTGGTCTCCTGCTGTCTGTAAACTGGTCCTCTCATGCGGTCTCTGCGTGACTGTCTCCTGCTCTCTCCTGCTGCTGCGATAACATGTCTCCTGCTGGTCTCCGCTCTGCTGCCCTGAGACTCCCTCCTGTCTTCCTGCTGCCTCTTCTGCGACTGGTCTGCTAGAGACTGTCTCCTGCCTGTCTGAGACGGTCTCTTCTGTACCCTGCTGTTGTAGACTGTCCGCTTACCGGCGTCTGTCAGACTGTCTCCTGCGTCTCTCTGTGTCGTAGACTGTCTTCCTGCGTTCTCCTGCTTCCGTCTGCTCTGCTGTCTCCCTGCTGGTTCAATTCCTGCTGTCTGTAGACTGTCTCCTGCGGTCTGCGACCGTCTTCTGCGTTGTAGACTGTCTCCCTGCTCCTCTGCTGTAGATGTCCCTCCTGCTTCCTCTGCTGTAGCTGTTCCCTGCTGAGGTCTCCTGCTGTCTGTAGACTGTTCTCTGCTTGGACTGTCTCCTGCTGTCTCCTGCGTCTCCTCAGCCAGTCTTCCAATGCTGCTACTCATCAGTTCAGAGTCAACTGTGGCCGTCTTCATGATAGTTCAGTTCTTGCCACGTTGTCCTGAGGACCCGCGCAAGATGCTTGTACACACTGTCGCCCTTGCTGTATCCTGCTATCCTCTTGCCTTGCTGTCTCCTTGCTGTTCTCTGCTGCCTGCTTCCCTATGCTTGCCCCTTCTGTCCCCTGCTGTCCTCTCTGTCGCCTGCTGTCCCTGGTCTGGTGCTTCTCCTGCGTCTCCTGCGGTCCCTCCGGCTTGTGTCCCTGGTCTCTCCTGGTTCACTCTGCACCCTCAGGTTTCCCCCCTGGCGACCGATGCCAAATCTGAGCTTTTTGAGAAGAGTTTGAAATCTCGACTCGAACAACGTGACAACCCCTCCAACTGCAGTGGAACCGGTGATGATCAACACTATGATATGGCGTGATGTCATCAGCACTTGATTGGCAGCCACTGATGCATGAATCTCAAACGAACTTTTGATTGGTCGATGGCTCATCAACTTTAGGTATTGGCTGATGATCATCAACACTATTGACGTGGTCTGCATGACATCAACACTTTGATTGGTCGATGCTCATCAGCACTAAATTGATTGGCTATGATCGATCATCAACTTTGATTGGGCTGATGATCATCAACCTTTGATTGGTCGAGTGATCATCAACACATTTGATTGGTCGCTGAGCATCAAGCACTTTGATTGGTCGATGATTCACACTATGAGTTGCCGATTCATCAACAACTTTGATTGCGTCGATGATCATCAACACTTTGATTGGTCGTGATCATCGCACTAAATTGTCGAATCACCACTTCGATTGCTGATGACATCCACACTTTTGATTGGATCGAAAATGATCATCAAAACACTTTGGATGGTCGATGATCATCAGCAAACTATATTGATTGGTCGTCGATGCATCAGCACTTTGATTTGGTCATGAATCATCAGCACTTTGTTGGTCGATGATCATCAGCACTTTGATTGGCGATGATCATCAGACTCTTGAGTTGGTCCGATATCATTAAGCACTGTGATTGGTCGATGTGACTCATCAGCACCTTTGATTGGTCGATGCATCATCCGCACCTTTGATTGGTCGAGCTCATCACGCCACTTTGGATTGGCGATGATATCTCACTATTGATTTGGTGATGATCACTCAGTCTAAACTTGTAGCTTCGATGATCATCAACACTTTGATTGGTCGATGATCATCAGCACTTTGATTGGTCGATGATCATCAGCACTTTGATTGGTCGATGATGGTGAACAAAGCATGTGTGTGCACATCTATGTGAGGAGGAAACAGGACGTGACATCATTCATCCACGATGAGTCGACGGGTCAAAGGTCGACGCGTCCTGTCACACAGAAGTTCATCTGGATCCGATCTGCTTTCAGAACATGGAGAGGACGCAGAGTGTTTGTCCCATCAGCTGACACCCTGCAGCTTCACAGGCCTGTTGTGTTCGAGGACTGTAATCCTGTTAAAGCGCTGAGCTGCAGGATTACCGTGACAACCAGAGGAGGAGGGGCTTCATCATGTCATCCTGATTAATTAGCACCATGACACATTTACATCATCATGGCCGCTGTTCGACACAGGCAGCATGTTACTGATGGAAACAGGAAACAGGAAACACTTTGGTCAAACCTCATGAACTTTGCTGTCCACGACAAATTCTGGATTATTTTGGACCTTCTTGAAAAATTAAGTTCAGCAAATGTAAAAAAAACACAAAGAATTTGATCTTTGCAAACTGAAGTGCCACAACCTGCAGTTCCTCCAACATCCACCTGAGGCTGGCTCCATGATGTTGATGTCTGTGGCTTCACTGGGAGTTCAACGTTTCATACGATGCAACTCACTGAGCAGAAAACAAACAGAGTTTTCTAGAAGAAGAATTCTCATGAATGCAGAAATCAGCGTGCAGAACAGTTCTTCAGGTCCTCGACATTCTGCCATCAAACATTCATCATGTGATGAGACTTTATTACAACTGCTTTTATTCTGAAAAATCTACTTTATTTGGTTTTGTGGAGGTGCCTTTCAAAATAAAATCGCTGAATGAGTTTATAAATATGAATATTTAGTCCAGAGCTGTTTTGTACAGTGACTTTAACCGTAAACCACTTCATACAGTCTAAACGTTGGTGTGTTCACGTCTGTTGATGACTCAGCGTTTATTACAGAATCACATTAAACTACATTTAAAGTTAAATTAACATTTGTTTCATCTTAAAGTTTCATTTGACCTCACAGCAGATTGTAACCTGTGCAGGCAGCTGTCATGACTTTTATTCTGAAATAATTAGGCCGGAAGTACGAATGTTTTTGATTTTATTTGTTTTTATGTGAAGTTTTAATTTGGTCAAAGTTGATACAAACATCTGCTGCGTTCACGGCCCGGTGCTGCGTTCACGGCCCGGTGCTACGTTCAGGGCCCGGTGCTACGTTCACGGCCCGTGCTACGTTCACGGCCCGGTGCTGCGTTCACGGTCCGGTGCTGCGTTCACGGTCTGTACTGCGTTCACGGTCTGTGCTGCGTTCACGGCCCGGTGCTGCGTTCACGGCCCGTGCTGCGTTCACGGTCGGTGCTGCGTTCACGGCCCGGTGCTGCGTTCACGGTCCGGTGCTGCGTTCACGGTCTGTGCTGCGTTCACGGTCTGTGCTGCGTTCACGGCCCGGTGCTGCGTTCACGGCCCGTGCTGCGTTCACGGCCCGGTGCTACGTTCACGGCCCGTGTTACGTTCACGGCCCGGTGCTGCGTTCACGGTCCGGTGCTGCGTTCACGGTCTGTGCTGCGTTCACGGTCTGTGCTGCGTTCACGGCCCGGTGCTGCGTTCACGGCCCGTGCTGCGTTCACGGCCCGTGCTACGTTCACGGCCCGTGCTACGTTCACGGTCTGTGCTGCGTTCAGGGCCCGGTGCTGCGTTCACGGCCCGTGCTGCGTTCACGGCCCGTGCTACGTTCACGGCCCGGTGCTGCGTTCACGGCCTGGTGCTGCGTTCACGGTCTGTGCTGCGTTCACGGCCCAGTGCTGCGTTCACGGTCTGTGCTGCGTTCACGGCCCGGTGCTGCGTTCACGGTCTGTGCTGCGTTCACGGTCTGTGCTGCGTTCAGAGTGCACAGAGCAGCTCGAGCAGGCCGGAAGTCAGACACAGGAGCGGCACAGAAAATCCGGTTGATTTTCAAAATAAAATGGACCCGACGTCACGCGACGCAGACGTGCCCGGTCGAGCTCTGACGTCACGTCGCGTTCTCGGTGTGTCAGCGGGATCAGCCGGACTGTGGACCCGGACTGTGGACCCGGACTGTGGACCCGGACCGTGGACCCGGACCTCCGCCCCGCTCTGTCCCGGCTCAGTGTGTGTCCGCGCGCCGACATGAAGAGGAAGCTGCTGCTCGTGTCCAACTCCACGCTGCACGGAGGAACCTACCTGGAACACTGTCACGTGCAGATCACACACTTCTTCAGGTGAGAGTGTGTGTGTGTGTGTGTGTGTGTGTGTGTGTGTGTGAGAGAGAGAGTGTGTGTGTGTGAGAGAGAGAGAGAGAGAGAGAGAGAGTGCGTGTCTGTGTGTGTGTGTGTGTGTTTTACAGTGCTTTGGTTTAATAAAAACACAAACCGGTCCTCACTGTGATGGTTAAAAACTGTATTTTCAGTGTCGGTCCTCAGTTTGTGGGTCGTTTGACTCGGTCCTTACTATGCAGTAAGTACAAGTGTGTGTGTGTGTGTTGCAGAGATGTGCGCAGGGTGCTGTTCGTCCCGTACGCTCTCCATGACAGAGACGCTTACACCAGGACAGCCAGGGACCGGTTCCGGACTCTGGGTAGGTCTAGCCTGTTTGACCTCAGTCCACCTGAGTCCACCTGAGTCCACCTGAGTCCAGCTGGCTCACACTCACTGTGTCATGTGTGTTTGCACCCTGCAGGTTTCGAGCTGGATGGCATCCACGAGGCCTCGGACCCCGTCGACGCCGTGCGGAAGGCTGAGGCCATCTTCATAGGTGAGGAAGTGTCAGAGCAAGGCAGCAGGAGGCTGAGGGTTCAGATCCCCACACCCTGCTGACTCTGTCTGTCCTGCAGGTGGAGGAAACACTTTCCGGCTGCTGAAGAGTCTCTATGACAACAAGGTGGTGTCCGAGATCAGGAGGAGAGTGCTCGAGGTGACACACACACAGACACACACACACACAGACACACACACACAGACACACACACACACACACAGACACACAGACACACAGACACACACACACACACACACCCTTCCTTCCTCCATCCTCACACCCTTGTCTCGTATCCAGGACGGCGTCCCCTACATGGGCTCCAGCGCCGGCACCAACGTGGCCACCATCAGCATCAACACCACCAACGACATGCCCATCGTCTCCCCTCCGTCCTTCTCCGCCATCGGCCTCGTCCCCTTCAACATCAACCCGCACTACCTGGACGCCGACCCGGGCAGCCGCCACATGGGGGTGAGCTGAGCTGACAGAACAGTGAGGTCGAAGGTCACTCTACTGCTCAGATAACACGTCGTAAAACTTCTGCGAGATGAATGTGGCTCGCTCTGATTGGTCGGTTCAGATCTTTGACCTCAGATCAGAGCGGTGAAGACTCAGCGTTGTGTGAAGGTTAGGTTAAGGTTATCTATGGTTCCTTTTCTCTGCTCAGGAAGTTGCGCAACACGTGGAGCCGTCCAAACCGCCCCGTCAGCAAAAAACGGAAAAACGCCGCGTCAGCAAACTGACATGTTGGAGGACGTGATGTCATAGAAAATCAGCTGACTGTCATCTTTGTGTGTTACAGTGTGTGTTACAGTGTGTTAGTGTGTTACAGTGTGTGTGTTACAGTGTGTTAAAGTGTGTGTTAAAGTGTGTTACAGTGTGTGTTACAGTGTGTTAGTGTGTTACAGTGTGTGTGTTACAGTGTGTGTTACAGTGTGTTAGTGTGTTACAGTATGCTAGTGTGTTACAGTGTGTGTTACAGTGTGTGTTACAGTATGTTAGTGTGTTACAGTGTGTGTTACAGTGTGTGTGTTACAGTGTGTTAGTATGTTAGTGTGTTACAGTGTGTTAGTGTGTTACAGTGTGTTAGTGTGTTACAGTGTGTGTGTTACAGTGTGTTAGTGTTTTACAGTGTGTTAGTGTGTTACGGTATGTTAGTGTGTTTTACAGTGTGTTAGTATGTTACAGTGTGTGTGTGTGTTAAAGTGTGTTAGTGTGTTACAGTGTGTTAAGTGTGTTACTGTGTGTGTTAAAGTGTGTTAGTGTGTTACAGTGTGTTAAGTGTGTTACAGTGTGTGTTACAGTGTGTGTGTGTTACAGTGTGTTACAGTGTGTTAAGTGTGTTACTGTGTGTGTTACAGTGTGTGTGTTACAGTATGTTAGTGTGTTACAGTGTGTTAGTGTGTTACAGTGTGTTAGTGTGTTTTACAGTGTGTTAGTGTGTTATAGTATGTTAGTGTGTTACAGTATGTTAGTGTGTTATAGTATGTTAGTGTGTTACAGTATGTTAGTGTGTTATAGTATGTTAGTGTGTTACAGTATGTTAGTGTGTTATAGTATGTTAGTGTGTTACAGTGTGTTAGTGTGTTATAGTGTGTTACAGTGTGTTACAGTGTGTTAGTGTGTTACAGTGTGTTAGTGTGTTATAGTATGTTAGTGTGTTACAGTATGTTAGTGTGTTATAGTATGTTAGTGTGTTAGTGTTAGTGTGTTATAGTATGTTAGTGTGTTATAGTATGTTAGTGTGTTATAGTATGTTAGTGTGTTATAGTATGTTAGTGTGTTACAGTGTTAGTGTGTTATAGTATGTTAGTGTGTTATAGTATGTTAGTGTGTTACAGTATGTTAGTGTGTTTTACAGTGTGTTAGTGTTACAGTATGTTAGTGTGTTTTACAGTGTGTTAGTGTTACAGCATGTTAGTGTGTTAGTGTGTTTTACAGTATGTTAGTGTGTTACAGTGTGTTAGTGTGTTTTACAGTATGTTAGTGTGTTACAGTATGTTAGTGTGTTAGTGTGTTACAGTATGTTAGTGTGTTACAGTATGTTAGTGTGTTACAGTGTGTTAGTGTGTTATAGTATGTTAGTGTGTTACAGTGTGTTACAGTATGTTAGTGTGTTTTACAGTGTGTTAGTGTTATAGTATGTTAGTGTGTTACAGTGTGTTAGTGTGTTTTACAGTATGTTAGTGTGTTACAGTATGTTAGTGTGTTTTACAGTGTGTTAGAGTATGTTAGTGTGTTTTACAGTATGTTAGTGTGTTACAGTATGTTAGTGTGTTTTACAGTGTGTTAGTGTGTTACAGTGTGTTAGTGTGTTACAGTATGTTAGTGTGTTTTACAGTATGTTAGTGTGTTACAGTATGTTAGTGTGTTATAGTATGTTAGTGTGTTACAGTATGTTCTCAGAGTCAGTCTCCATGTCCAGACTGCAGCTTCACACATCTACTTTAACTGATGACTCATCGATCATTCAAATATCTGCTGACTCATTTTCTATTGATCAACTTCATTAATTGTCATGACGTTGCTGTGTTGTCGTGGTTGATGTTGCTGTGTTGTGTTGCAGGAGACCAGGGAGCAGAGGATCACTCAGTTCCATGAAGAACCTGACACTCCGTGTGTCCTGGTAAGACGTAATGAAGCATCACACTGATTTGTCTGAATGTCTGTCAACCAATCAGTGTGCTCGTTGCTGATGAGTCACAGTCTTAGATCAGTGGCAGAAGTTCACGTTCAGCTCAAACTTCAGGGTCTGAGGGAGGGCTCCATGCTGCTGGTGGAGGGAAACAAAGCCACGCTGCTGGGAACCACCAAGGCCAGACTCTTCACCCGGTAACACACACACACACACACACACACACACACACACACAGAGGACCACCACTTCTCCTACAGCTAGAAGGCTGCAATAATTAAACCTATCAGCAGGTGGGAGTGTTGAGTCAGAATGTGACTACAGATGTCCTCAAGTACACACACACACACACACACACACACACACACAAACACACACACACACACCAGTAACACCTGCTGTTTGTCCTCGTGTGTTTTAGGGGGAAGCCGACGGTGGAGTATGACCCAGGCAGTGACCTCAGCTTCCTGTTGTCACATTGACCAATCAGAAGGAAGCAGCACATGAAGGTGTCACGAGGACGTTCTGGTTCAAAACAAAATAAACATCTTAAATAAAAATCCACCGAGTGTGAAGCTGTTTTCTGTGTGTGTCCCTCAGACTGTCTAAACCTGGACGTAGTCTCCGTGACGTCCCCGCAGACTGTCCAAAACCTGGATGTAGTCTCCGTGACGTCCCTGCAGACTTTCTAAAACCTGGACGTAGTCTCCGTAACGTCCCCGCAGACTTTCTAAAACCTGGACGTAGTCTCTGTGACGTCCCCGCAGACTGTCTAAAACCTGGACGTAGTCTCTGTGACGTTCCCACAGACTTTCTAAAACCTGGACGTAGTCTCCGTGACGTCCCCAAAGACTGTCTAAAACCTGGACGTAGTCTCCGTGACGTCCCCGCAGACTGTCTAAAACGTAGTCTCCATGACGTCCCTGCAGACTGTCTAAAACCTGGACGTAGTCTCCGTGACGTCCCCACAGACTGTCTAAAACCTGGACGTAGTGTCCGTGAAAAGAAAAGTCAACACAGGAAATAAAATGTGAACAAATTTTTTTATTTCAACGTAAATGTGAAATCATCTTATGAAATAGTTAATTTTTATTCTCTAGGTGAAAGAATACATACATCAAAAATATTTTCTCATGGCAGAGGAACGACAGACAGTGGTATTACATAAACAGTTCAAACCCAGCACACACACACACACACACACACAGCAGGACAGACTTCACGTCTTTCAGTCGGTTCATGAAGTCTTTGTTTCGTTTGGACCGACTGAACGTGAGCTGGTCAGTCCTGCTGAACCCTGGCAGGAAGTAAAAAGCTTTTTATTAATCAGTCTAAAGATGAAACTAAAATAAATCGTCATAAAAGCTTCGACAGTGCAGTGAGCCTCCTTGTTAATTATCTAACCTACGACGCCGCTCTCTCATTTCATGGAGCGACTTCGATCCACAGAGACGATGCTAGTTCAGTCTCGACTATGTCACATGTATAACACACCGTTAGCTTCGCTCGGCTAGCCCTAGTTATGAGGCCAGTTAGCTTAGCTTAGCATAAATCAACCTGTTAGTCAAACAAGTTGACAGAGCCAGGCTAGCTGTCCCACCTGTTTCTAGTCTGTAAGCTAAGCTTCATATTTAACGTACAGACATCTTTTATCAGTCTGAACTTCTGTGTTGGTGTAAAGATGATTTTGTAGCTCGCTAACGTGACGATGAAAGAAGAACAGAACGTGAGTAACGTGCTAACAAAGCTGTTTCATTGTGATTGCTAATTGGATTAATATATTTTTTAAATGATCATCGGCCTCATAAACCCAATATGGGTGAATTCATACTGCAGTTTTTTTTGTTTTTTTAAACATCGTACAAACGGAAAATAGTGACACGCTACGTCACATTTCAGTTCTCAGCCAAGCTGCCAGGCACGACTCGAGATGTGACGAACAACAACACTTAATTAGAACGAGCGGGAACGTGACGACTGGAGCCGGTTCGTTAAACCCCGCCCCCTCCTATCAGCTGCAGCTAAAAAGCTAATTCGGCTAACGTTAGCTCCATGTCAGTCTCTGGCTGCTTTATTTATATCATGCTAACAGACAGGCTAAAGCTAACAGCACTCAGACAAAGGCACATGTTGTTACTCAGATTACTTTTTATCTTTAGAAAGGTGTTAGAGTGTTAGCCGGAGATCAGGACAGACGAGCTAACGTTACGTTAAGCTCTTAGCATTCAGGATATATGACGTTCACGTAGCTAACAGCCTGTTAGCTAATGCTAATGACATGCTAACGTGCTAACTCTGGTTACACTTTATGTAGTCAGCTAGCTAGCCAGACGTGCTAATGATGGCAGATACGCCCGCGCTGTGTTTACAAACGTCAGCTGGTCACATGATCAAAGGATCTGGACACAGCGTCATGCTTCAGTGTGCTGAGCTCTGATTGGACATCACTGTTCAGGGGCGGAGTTTAATTAAAAATGATGAAGTCATCACTTCATTGATTTAAAGCAGAAATCATTTACTGAACAAATAAACCCAAAATGTGTCGATTGAAATGAGGTGGACTGAAAACACACGAGCAGAGCAACGACACTCGTAACGAGGCTCGTTACAAGACTCTTAACGACACTCGTAACGAGACTCGTTACAAGACTCTTAACAACACTCGTAACGAGACTCGTAACGAGACTCGTTACAAGACTCTTAACGACACTCGTAACGAGACTCGTTACAAGACTCGTAACGACACTCGTAACGAGACTCGTTACAAGACTCTTAACGACACTCGTAACGAGTCTCGTTACAAGACTCTTAACGAGACTCGTAACAAGACTCGTTGAAAGCAGCTTATCCGAGCACACAAAGCAGAGAAAGAACATCAGACTACATGTATTACTGTAACACCACCTTCAACACATTTCAAACAGGCTGTCTGATGACTGTTGGCGTTCTGTTCTCATTAATTATCATCATCATCATCATCATCATGGTTTGTTCGTACTGTGGCTTTAACGCGCTGACCTCGTCACGCTCTGTAACAGCAGTTGTGAAAAAACGTTTTGTGTTGAAAATTAAAAAGTGCAAATCAAACATCAGGACAAACTCGCCTCGTTTGTTCGGACACATGATCAAAGTTTTTCGATGCGTTCAGGGTCATCACGTTAAAGGAGCAGTTCACCATGTGTGATCAGCATAGTGAACTGATCCTTTAACTCATGAGTCATGTGACTCAGCTCTGTTTGGCACTACGTGACTTTAAAAACTTGAATCTGCCTCAGTGGACACAGTGAAACTCTTTGTACCCTGAATATTCCTGCACAGACAGCAGGGGGCGCTCTTCAGGCGTCCGCGTTGCCGTTCTCCTCCGGCTGCAGCTGCTCCTTCTCGGTGCAGTCGTCCTGCGGGGGGCGCACTCGCTTAAAGAAACCCAGCTGGAGAAGAAGGAGTGGATAATTCAAGTTTAAGTTGTTTGGTTCTGTGTGGTTCTGTGTGGTTCTGTCTGGTTCTGCTTGGTTCTGCTTGGTTCTGTGTGGTTCTGTCTGGTTCTGCTTGGTTCTGGTTGGTTCTGTCTGGTTCTCACCTTGTACATGATGAAGATGAGCAGCGCCAGCAGCAGCAGTCCTGCCAGCACAGCCAGAGCCACGACCCAACCCGGCACCGAAGGACTAGACTCCGCCACCCACACCACCGACACACTCGCCTGAAACAAGACACACTCGCCTGAATAACACACACTCACCTGTGTGTGTCTGTGTGTGTGTGTGTGTCTGTGTGTGTGTGTGTGTGTCTTACAGTTGTACTATTGGACGGCAGCTCTGACACCAGGTTCTTATACGGCATCTCGATGACATTGAAGGTGGCTGTAGATCGAACCACGTACGAACGATTCTGATTCTCAGTCTGAAAGAAGAAACAAAGACGTGAACCATGAAGAACAGACACATGAAGAACAGACACATGAAGAGAACAGACACATGAAGAGAACAGACACATGAAGAACAGACACAAGAATGAGAACAGACACATGAAGAACAGACACATGAAGAGAACGGAAAAGAACCTGGGAAGAACAGACACAAGAAGAAACGACACAGAAGAGAACAGACCATGACACTGAAGAGAACAGACACAAGAAGAGAACGACACGTGAAGAACAGACACATGAAGAAACAGACCACATGGAAGAGAACAGACACATGAAGAACAGACACATGAAGAGAACAGACACAAGAAGAACAGACACATGAAGAACAGACACATGAAGGAACAGACACTGAAGAAGAACAGACAATGGAAGAGAACAGACCACATGAAGAAACCGACACATGAAGAACAGACACTGAAGAACAGACCACATGAAGAGAACAGACAACTGAAGAGAACAGACCATGAAGAACAGAACACATGAAGAGAACAGACACATGAAGAGAACAGACACAGAAGAGAACAGACACATGAAAGAAACAGACACAGGAGAACAGACCATGAAGAGAACAACAAATGAAGAGAACAGACACATGAAAGAACAGACACATGAAGAGAACAGACACATGAGAGAAACAGACAAGAAGAGAACAGAACACAAGAAGAAGAAACACACTGAAGAGAAGACAGAACATGACGAAAACAGAGCAAATCAGAACATGAAGGAAACAGAGACAGACATGAAGAGAACAGACAACATGAAGAGAACAACAAGAAGAGAAGGACAGACCATGAAGAGAAACACGACACTGAAGAAGCAGAACACTGAAGAAAGACACATGAAGAGAAACACAGCACAAAGAAGAAGAGACAATGACTGGAGAAACAACAACAGAAGAAACAGACACATGAAGAACAGACACAGGATGAAGAGCACGAACATGAAGAGAACAGACACATAAGAACAGACCACATGAAGAACAGACAATGAAGAGAACAGACACAAGAAGAACAGACACATGAAGAGAACAGACACATGAAGAACAACACAAGAGACAGCGAGAGAACAGACACAAGAGGAAGAGACAACACAGAAGAAACAGACCATGAAGAACGACAACAGAACAGACATGAGAGAACAGACACAGAAGAACAGACACCAAGAAGAGAACAGACACTGAAGAACAGACACATGAAAGAAAACAGACACATGAAGAACCGACACAGGAAGAGAAAGACACTGAAGAGAACAGACACAAGAAGAGACAGAACACGAAGAGAACAGACACATTAGAGAAACAGACACTGAAGAACAGACACATGAAGAAACAGACAATGAAGAGAACAGACACAGAAGAACAGACACATGAAGAACAGACACAAGAAGAGAAAACAAATGAAGAGAACAGACACATGAGAGAACAGACACATGAAGAACAGACACATGAAGAGAACAGACACATGAAGAACAGACACATGAAGAGAACAGACACATGAAGAGAACAGACACAAGAAGAGAACAGACACATGAAGACAAGACACAAGAAGAACAGACACAAGAAGAACAGACACAGTGAAGAGAAACAATGAGACAACACATAGGAAGAGAACAAGAAGAGAAAGACCACTGAAGAGAGACAGACCATGAAGAGAAACAGACACATGAAGAGAAAACACATGAGAACAGACCAAGAAGAGAACAGACAACTGAGAACAGAACATGAAGAGAAAAGCACATGAAGAACAGACACATGAAGAGAACAGACACAGTAAGAGAACAGACACATGAAGAACACAACATGAAGAAACAGACACATGAAGAAAGACACCAGAAAGAGACAGACACAGAAGAGAACAACACAAGAAGAGAAAACAGACACATGAAGAACAAGACACAAGAAGAGAACAGACACATGAAGGAACAGACACAAGAAGAAGAACAGCAAATGAAGAACAGACACATGAGAACAGACACAGGAAGAGAAAGACACATGAAGACGACACTGAAGAGAACAGACACATGAAGAACAGAACACAAGAAAGAAGAAACAGACAGCAGAAAGACACAGAACATGAAGAACAACACATGAGAACAGACACATGAGAAAGAACAGACAATGAAAAAACAAGAAGAACAGACAAGAGAACAGACACATGAAAGAGAACAGACCACATGAAGAACAGACACAGAAGACAGACGACATGAGAGAACAGACACATGAAGAACAGACACATGAAGAAACAGACACAGGAAGAGAACAGACACATAAGAGAAAGACCAAGAGAGACAGACAAAAGCATGAAGAACAGACACAGAAGAGAACAGACCATGAAGAGAACAGACAACGAAGAAGAGAACAGACACATGAAGAGAACGAGCCAAGAGGAAAGCACAGAAGAACGAACAAGAGAACAGACATGAAGAAACAACACAAGAAGAGAACAAGACCAAGACAGACCTGAGACGAACATGAGAACAACAACTGAGAGAACAGACACATGAAAGAACAGACACATGGAAGAAACAGACACATGAAAGAGAACAGACACATGAGAACAGACCATGAGAGAACAACACATGAAGAGAAGACAGACAAGAAGCACATGAAAGAACAGACCACATGAAGAACAGACACAATGAAGAACAGAAACACATGAAGAGAACAACCAAAGAAGAGAAACAGACACATGAAGAACAGACACTGAGAACACGAAACGACATGAAAGACAGACAGAAACACAATGAAGAACAGACATGAAGAGAACAGACAACATGAAGAGAACAGACACATGAAGAATCAGACACAGAAAGAGAAACACACATGAAGAACAGACGAAGAACCGAGAATGTAAGAACAGAACACAGAAAGAACAGACACATGAAGAAACAGACACAGGAGGGTGGAAGAGAACAGACACATGAAGAACAGACACAAGTGAGACAGACACAAGAGAGAAAAGACACACATGTACAAGAACAGAGACAGACAATGAAGAAGACACGAAAGAGAAAACAAAAAGAAACAGACACATGAAGAGAACAGACACATGAAAGAGAACAAGACCAACAAAACAGACACATGAAGAAAGACACAATGAGAGAACAGACCAAAGCACGAGAACAGACACAGGAAGAGAACAGACACATGGAAGAACAGACACGTGAGAGAACCAGACACAATGAAGAGGCGAGACAATGAAAAAAAAAACACAGACACATGAAGAGACAGACACATGAAGAGATAAGACACATGAAGAGAACAGACAACATGAAAACGGGAAAGGTCAGTAGGCGAACAGAAAGGAAAGAGAACAGAGACAGGGACAGTGGTATAGAAGACACATGAAGGAACAACCAAGAGTAGAAACAGACACAGAAGACAGCAAATGGAAAGAACAGACCTATACGATGAAGAACGACACAGAAGAACAGGACACAGAAGACAGGACGGGACATAAGAAACGACAACATGAGACTACAGATAGCAGAAACAGACAAAAAACAACCAGAAGACAACCAAGAAACAACACTGAAGACAGAACACTTAGAACAACATGAAGAGAACAGACACAAGAAGAGAACAGACACTGTCTGTAGGATCGTTTGTTGTTCTGTAGGTCTGTTTGTTTGTTTGTTGGTTGGTAGGTCTGTCTGTAGGTTCGGCTGTATTGTTGTTCTGTAGGTTCTGTCCTGTTTGATTGTGCTGAAGGTCGGGTCTGTAGGTTGTGTTTGTTGTTTCTGATAGCTGTCCTGTACTTGTTTGGAGGTCGGTTCGTTGGTGTGTTGTCCTGTAGGTCTGTCTGTTTGATGTCTGTAGGTTCTGTCCTGAGTAGGTTTGTTTGTTTGTTCTGTAGTCCTGTCCTGTAGGTCTGTTGTTTGGTTTGGTTCTGATACTCTGGGGACAGGTCTGGTCGGTATGGTGGGGGGGGTCTGTCGTTTGTATGTTCTAGTCTGTCTGTTTGATGTTCTGTATGGAATCGTGTCTAGTAAGGGTTGGAGTTTGTTTGTTCTGTAGGTCTGTCTGTAGGTTTCCGTTTTGTTGTTTCTGTAGGTCTGTCCTGTAAGGTCTACCTGTAGGTGTGTCGTTGGTTAGTCTGTCTGTGCTGTATGGTCCTGTGCCGTAGTTTTGGATCTGGAGTGTGTTCTGGTAAGGGTCTGTACTGGTAGGGATCGGCCTAGGGGAGTCGGCGGCAGTACCGCGCTTTTCGCGGGAGTGGGTTATGAAGATGGTACTTACTGTAGTTTTACTGTCGCACAACACTGATAGGACTCATAGTCACTGTTTTTTTGGGGGTCTGTAGGTCCCGCATGCTGTTTGATGTTTCTGTAGGTCTGGTCGTGTAGGGTTTGGTTTGTTGTTCTTGTAGGTCTGTCCTGTAGCGTGTTGTTTTTGTTCTGTAGGTCGGTCTGTAGGTCTGTTTTGGTTGTTCTGATAGGATCCTGTCTGGAGGTTTTGATATTGTTGGTGTCTGTAGGGGTTCATGTCTGTAGGTCCCTACCTGTAGGGATTTGGTCTGTATTTCTGTTAAGGTCTGCCTGTAGGGGTTGTGGTCGTGTGTGTTCGCTAAGGTCTGTGTCGGTGTGTCTGGAGCTGTGTGATGAGGTGTGTGTGTAGGTGGGTGTAAGTGTGTGCTAGGTTTTGTTGTAGTGTGGGTAGGTGTGTGTAGGTGTGTGTGTGGTAGGTGGGGTGTAAGGTAGTGATGTGGTGTGGTTAATGTAATGGATATGGGTGTAGGTGTGTGAATAGGTGTGTGATACAAAGTAGGTGTGTACATGTTAGCTGTGGGGTGAGTAAGGTGGGGTTGTGGAGTGTAGGTGTGTGTAGCGGTGTGTAGGAGGTGAGGATTGTGATGCGGTGTGATGTAAGCGTGTTGGTGTAGGTGTATAGGTGGTTCAAGTAGGATGGCTGGGGGTGGTAGGGTAGTAGAAGGGACAAGGGAACCATGTGTGTAGGTGTGGTGAGTGTAGTCGGTGAGAGAAGGTGAGGGAGTCGCGGGTATGTGGTGTAGGAGTCGTGTGTTTGTAGAACGTGTGTGATGTGTGGTGTGTGTCGGTGTGTAGCTGTGTGTAGGTGTTGTGTGTAGGTGTGTGTAGGTGTGTGTGTGTGTGTAGGTGTGTATGTAGGTATGTGTGTAGGTGTGTGTAGGTGTGTGTGTAGGTGTGTATGTAGCTGTGTGTAGGTGTTGTGTGTAGGTGTGTGTAGCTGTGTGTGTAGGTGTGTATGTAGCTGTGTGTAGGTGTTGTGTGTAGGTGTGTGTGTAGCTGTGTGTAGGTGTGTGTGTAGGTGTGTATGTAGCTGTGTGTAGGTGTTGTGTGTAGGTGTGTGTAGCTGTGTGTAGGTGTGTGTGTAGGTGTGTATGTAGCTGTGTGTAGGTGTTGTGTGTAGGTGTGTGTGTGTAGGTGTGTGTGTGTAGGTATGTGTGTGTAGGTATGTGTGTGTAGGTGTGTGTAGGTGTTGTGTGTAGGTGTGTGTAGGTGTTGTGTGTAGGTGTGTGTAGGTGTGTATGTAGCTGTGTGTAGGTGTGTGTAGGTGTTGTATGTAGGTGTGTGTAGGTGTTGTGTGTAGGTGTGTGTAGGTGTGTGTGTGTAGATGTGTATGTAGGTGTGTGTAGGTGTTGTGTGTAGGTGTGTGTAGGTGTTGTGTGTAGGTGTGTGTGTGTAGGTGTGTATGTAGGTATGTGTGTAGGCGTGATGTGTATAGGTGTGTGTAGGTGTGTGTAGGTGTGTGTGTACCCTGAGGAAGTTGTCCACAGCCAGTCTGGAGTAGATGAAGAGGATGGCGTTCTTCCTCCTCTCCAGTCGACCCACCTGACACCTGAGCAGCAGACAGTCTGCTGTGACGCAGTCCTACAAACATCATTCATGTTACCATGGGAACCAATGAGGACGCACCACCATGACACCTGACATTACAACGTGTGTGTGTGTGTGTGCGTGTGTGCACCAGTGTCTGCAGGTCACTCTGTGCGTCTCTTGACTCCAGGTCTCTTCTCTGGCGGACGTGGTTTCGGTTCCGTCCCTCGGTCTCACGCTCTCTGGGTGGGATGGTGTTGTTCTTTGCCGAGGACAGCGGGTTCTGAAGCGCACACACACACACACACACAGTTACAGGTTGGTCTGTGCTGTCAGACTCTGCAGGTGCTGAAGTGTCGGTGTCTCACAGAGATGTTGAGCGGGTTGATCTCGGTGTCTGTGGTGCAGTTGATCGGTCCCTCCGTCTCGTAGCTGGTGATGTAGAGCAGCGAGCCGTTCTTGAACTGGTACGGCCACTTCACCTCCAGAGACGCCTTGCTGAAGGTGCTGGGCCCGCTGTTCAGGAGCTGTCAGTCAGCCAGGATTAGATATTACAGACAAACACTAACATGTTCCACAGCATCACAAGGTCACAGTCACATCTCTTAAAGGGACAGTACAGGCAGCTCATGTGTTTGTTTTGGAACGTTCTGTCAACGTTACAGAAACACAGGATGAACTACCTGTTGTATGATCAGTGTGTGTGTGTGTGTGTGTGTGTGTGTGTGTGTGTGTGGGTACCTCGTAGATATGAACTATCTGTGGTCCGATGTCGTCTCCGACCTGAGGAGGAACTTTAGGTTTCCAGTTGGCGATGGGAAGCAGCACCTGACCGGGAGACGACGTGCTGCACACACACACAGAGTTTTGATGAATGTGTGTGTAACTGAGTGTTACAGTGATGATGGTCTGTGTGTGTGTGTGTGTGTGTGTGTGTGTGTGTGTGTGTGTTACCCTCTAATGGACACTCTGGCGAGCACAGCCAGCTTGGTGACGCTGGACACTCGAGGACTCGTGTTGTTGAACTGGTTCGAGCTGAAACATGGAGAAACATGTGAGCAGCCACAGGGGGGCGCTGTGCTGTATGTGAGCAGCCACAGGGGGGCGCTGTGCTCTATGTTACAGTGACGTACTGAGCGCGCTCTGAGCTGCTCACACGCTCATTAACATATCTCACAAACAGCTCGTTGTCATGCAGATGAGCTTCAGCTCAGACACTCATTTACATACCTGCCTCTGATTGGACGGCCACTGTTAAGTGGTTCATGTGTGATGACACACTCGATGAATGTAAACGTGTGTGTGCAGACTGTACCTGACGATCTGCAGGTCAAACTTCACAGAGGTGTCCTCCTCCGACAGCTGGTGAACACTGAACTGCAACTCTGCCAGCACCTGGCCAATCACAGCACAGGAAGAGACAGCAGAGGACCAATCAGGAAGCAGGAAGGATGACGTCATAACCTGCAGCCGTACAGTCATGTGACACACTCACCTTGGTTCCTCCCTTCATGGGGTTTCCCAGGTCGCACACCACCATCTTGGTCTGGTTCTCCGTCTTGTAGGCGCAGGACAGTCTGCTGAGAGCCTGAACAGAACCAGAACCAGAGGAGCGAGTGTCAATCTGTTGCTAGGAAACAGCTCTGTCCAATCAACAGCAGCCGTTGATGATGATGTCACGAGGTGCATTACCTCCCCGCGGCCGACCCCGGTGAAGTCGGCCTGCTGTGGCAGGTAGATGTGCAGCTCGGCCTCGTAGGCTCCCTCTCCCTGGTTCTCAGCGCTGATCTTCAGAGTCAGAGCGTTGTCGTCGCCGATGTAGATCTGCTGACGGTCGCTTAGCAACAACACAAACACAAACCTCAGACACACGGCCATTTTTATGGAAGAGACAAATAATGCTAACGTTAGCTCAGGGTGTTAGCTGCTGTTAGCTCAGTCTGTTAGCTCAGTCTGTTAGCTGCTGTTAGCTCAGTCTGTTAGCTCAGTCTGTTAGCTCTCACCTCTCCACTGATAACTTCAGGTCGGGTTTACAGATGTTGTCGTCTCCACAGTCCAATAGGATGTGAGCCTGAGAGAGGGAGGGGCGGAGTCAAGAAGGAAGTCAAACAGTGATACGACACACACACACACACACACACACACACACACACAGACACGCACACGCACACACACGCACACACACACCTGCTTGGTGACGTTGGACGGCACCGACACGTCGATGATGGGCAGCAGTCCGGTCCGGTCTGCAGCCAGCTGGTAGTCCAGCCTGTACTCCATCGCCACGGAGATAGGCGTGATCTTGTCCCGGAACTCGTCCTGAGAGACAGACACGGTCAACCGACAGCTCTTATTCTGAAAGGCTCACAGCTGCTTCCTGTTGGGCCTCACCCTCAGGTAGACGTGCTGCTCCTCGCAGGCCGGGCCCCGCCCGTTGGACACCACCATGTTCTTGGAGTAGCTGAAGGTCTGTCCGTGCAGGAAGAGGACCCGCTTCGTCGCCTCCTTCTGCTTCAGCCGGTCCAACAGGAGGTCCACACGGAAATCTGAGGGAGGAGGAGGAGGAGGGGGAAGAGGAGGTGAGGAGGAAGAGGTGAGGAGGTGAGGAGGAGGAGGTGAGGAGGAGGGGGAAGAGGAGGTGAGGAGGTGAGGCGGCGAGAGGAGGAGGTGAGGAGGAGGAGGAAGAGAAGGAGGAGGAGGAGAAGGAGAAGGAGGAGGTGAGGAGGAGTAGGTGAGGAGGAGCCAAGAAGGAGCCGAGGAGGAGGAGGAGGTGAGGAGGAGGTGAGGGGGAGGAGGCGAGGAGGAGGTGGAGGTGAGGAGGAGGAGGAGGTGAGGAGGGCACACACACACACAGTTGTACATACTGAGAGTGGACGGAGCTCCTCGGCCGCTCGCCTTCAGACAGTACTTCACCTTGAAACTGAAACACACACAGTTACATTTTATTCTCTGCTGTGTGTGTGTGTGTGTGTGTGTGTGTGTGTGTGTGTGTGTGGAGGACTCACCAGGACACGTATGTGCCGGTCTTGGGATGCTTGCAGGTCTTCTCCTCAGGGTTGATGATCTGAGGCGTGATGTCTAACGTGGCGTTCACACCGATGACTGGACGAGCTCTGACACACACACACACACACACACACACACACACACACACACACTTTAGTTTCTATGTAACGAAAATAAACAAATCGTATCAATGCGAGTTTGTTAAGCATCAGCGTGGTCATGTGACGTGATGATGTAATGGCGTGACGTGGTCATGTGACAGTGTAACGGGCTGAGCAGAGCTGAAGGGGTTAAACCTGTAAAACATGAATGAACAGAGCAGCTCTTTGATATCAGAGGTGGCCTCACTCATTAACACACACACACACACACACACAGACACACACACACAGACACACACAGACACACACACAGCAGGGTGTGCACACACACACACACACACACACACAGACACACACACACAGCAGGGTGTGCACACACACTCACACGCACACACTCACACACACACACACACACACACTCACACAGTGTACTTACCTGTATAAAACAGCTTTGTCTGCTCCAAACACTCCCACTATTAAATCTGAAAGACACAGACACACATCAGCAGTTTGTGTCAGCCCTGTGTGTGTGTGTGTGTGTGTGTGTGTGTGTGTACCTGGATATCCGTTCTGGTCTATGTCTGTGTTTCCGGTCATGGAGTATCCGAAGCTGGGCGGCATGTAGCTGGACGCCCAGCGGCCCTGAAGGACCTGACAGAGAACATGAGACATGAAACGGGTCACATGATCAGCAGAGTCTCTGAGGTTCATCCTCTGCTGACCATGAACAGCACACTGATGACAGGTGAGCAGCTCAGCTGGTGTTACCTGAGACGGAGACGGGTCAGGACCCTGAGGACGCCCATTATGGATGTACACCAAACCACTGTGGTCGGCGCCTCCATAAGGAGCTGATATGGCTACGTCTGGACAGGTGGAGGACAGGTGGAGGACAGGTGGAGGACAGGTGGAGGATAGACAGCCATCAACAACTTAACAAGTTAGCTGCTGTTCGCTAATGGACACTGTGTGTGTGTGTGTGTGTGTGTGTGTCTCACCGTTGTATCCGTCCATGTCCAGGTCTCCCAGCGCTGCGATGGCAGAGCCGTACCGGGCGTAAACGTCCGACCCTGTTAGCATCTGAGGCGGGTGAAAGGAGAATCCACCACGACCCAGGTACACGGACACCTGGACACACACACACACACACACACACACGTACGCTTTAGTAACCAACAGTGTGTGTCCGAGTGTGTGTGAGAGTGTGTGTGTCGGTGTCGTCCTACCTGTCCCATCTCCCTCAGTTTCCCATTAGACACTCTGTCCATGAAGAGAGGAGCTCCCACCAGCAGATCCACCAGGCTGACGGACAGAGGAACCTTTGTTCAACGTTTGTTCAACGTTTGTTCAACGTTTGTTCAACGCTGCTGAGAGAACTTAGCTGAGCATGAGGCTAACTTGAGCGTGTTGAACGTGCACTCACCCGTCATTGTTGACGTCAGTGGCAGCTACAGAATGTCCAAAGTAAGCAGCCATCTGCAAGACAGAGAGAACAGCTAACAGAGGTAGAGAGAGGTCACCGTCACTGCACGGGGACAGACAGAGGGCAGTGGAGATGCTGCGCTGACGCGTAATCAGGTAGTCAGGCCCAGCAGCATCTCTGGACATGATGGCAGAGAAGAGCAGGGCGAAGAGGACGCTAAGGAATTCATGCCCGTTAAACACATGTCGACATGCAGGAGGAAGAGGGCGGGGACAGAAAATCATCAGGCGCCAGCAGAGTTAACGAGTTCCTCTTCGCCTTCCTGTCCTCCATGACTCGTCTTCTCTTTTATCTGCTTCCTGTCCCTCTCTCTCTTTTTAAGACACTTCCTGTCACACTCATCTTAGTTCAGAGGCCACAGACAGACAGTCTTTACGAGACAACAAGCAGCGAGTGACTGAACATGTGTGCTGCAACTCACCTGTGTTCCCGTGAAGTTCACCACAGACTCCATGTTCAGGCCGTTGAAGATGTTCACCTGCAAACATCCAACACGTCATCCAACAGGTCAACCAACACGTCATCCAACACGTCACCCAACACGTCAACCAACACGTCATCCAACACGTCATCCAACACGTCACCCAACACGTCATCCAACACGTCATCCAACACGTCACCCAACACGTCACCCAACACGTCACCCAACACGTCAGCCTTCATGCCAATCAACACGTCATCCAACAGGTCATCCAACAGGTAAACCAACACGTCACCCAACACGTCAACCAACACGTCATCCAACACGTCAACCAACACGTCACCCAACACGCCAACCAACACGTCATCCAACACGTCATCCAACACGTCACCCAACACGTCAACCAACGCGTCAACCTTCGTCAACCAACACGTCACCCAACACGTCATCCAACACGCCAACCAACACGTCACCCAACACGTCATCCAACATGCCAACCAACACGTCAACCTTTGTCACCCAACACGCCATCCAACACGTCAACTTTCACGCCACTCAACACGTCAGCCAACACGTCAGCCAACACGTCATCCAACATGTCAACCTTCATGCCAATCAACACGTCATCCAACAAGTCAACCAACACGTCAACCAACACGTCAACCAACACGACAACCAACACGTCATCCAACACGTCAACCTTCACGCGTCACGGATCAACATCAGCAGTCTCAAACATTCAGTACTCACGTAACCCAGCGCCTTCTCCCCGCGAGGTACGCCGGTCACGTAATCTGTGGAGGGATGAGAGACGTCAACGTCAACGTCAACATCCATCTCACATCAAAACAATAAATCACGTCAGCTGATTGAACTGTCTCACCTTCTTTTCCATCATCGTTAAAATCTCCGACTGTCACAGAGTAACCTGAAGAAGACAGACACACATTACTCCACAGACTGTCTACAACCGGACGTGTGTGTGTGTGTGTGTGTGTGGGGTTACCAAGGTAACTGTCGTCATACATGGCGCCCGCTGACTTGGTGGCGAGCGTGTTGGCGTACTGGGTGATGTATTTATTCTCAAAACGGGTGAAAATCTCAGAGACGTCATCAGAGATCAGCTGACCTGAAGAGAGAGGAGAACGTCAGAGAACACGGAGAGAACACAGAGAGAACACAGAGAACACAGAGAACACACAGAGAACACGGAGAGAACACGGAGAGAACATAGAGAACACGGAGAACACAGAGAGAACACAGAGAGAACACAGAGAACACAGAGAGAACACAGAGAGAACATGGTTTTATTTTTTGTTGACAGGCTCGTTTAGGAAACACACGTTGTAATTAAAGGAACCACAGAGACTGTAAACCACTGACTTATGAGAAACAGAGGGGTGTGTATGTATGTGTGTGTGTGTGTGTGTGTGTGTGTATGTGTGTGTGTAATTGTTGACTCAACAGGAAACAATAATTAGTTGAACACACCCCAGGAAGGGAGAACATGTGACTCAGCGTTCAGACGATAATCTGTGTCACACCCTCTAATGTCAGACGACTGGACAAACATGGACTACACACACACACACACACACACACACACACACACACACACCTCTGTCTGAACCCTCACCTGCCTGGACTCTACCTGCTGATTAATGCACGCTGCAGTCTGAATTAGCCGTTAGCTCTGAATTAGCCGTTAGCTCTGAATTAGCCGTTAGCTGAATTAACCGTTAGCTCTGAATTAGCTGTTAGCTCTGAATTAGCCGTTAGCTGAATTAGCCGTTAGCTCTGAATTAGCTGTTAGCTGAATTAGCCGTTAGCTCTGAATTAGCCGTTAGCTGAATTAGCCGTTAGCAGTGCACTCAGCTCTCTCTGGATCACTTTGATCCACAGGAACCTGAAAAAAGGATCATAGTCACATTCTGCAGTTCTGAAGGAACGTCTTAGCTTTATGTTAGCTTTGCATTAGCTTGACATTAACATGGCATCTAACTTATGAAGGGACATCTTGTTTTAATCAGATATACAGTGTCGTGCCAGAACCAGAGCTGGATGATGTAACTGGGTTCAGCAGCTTAGACATAATGGCAGAGGAGCAGAGAGCGAAGAGGACGCTAACGGAGGAAGCTAAGAAGAGACGGGTGGATTTAGACGGCTCACACTCATCCAGCAGCATCCTGAGTTCGTTGTCATGGCGACACATCTCGGTGTAACACTCACCCTGCCAGTAGAAGCTGCCCGGGCCTCCGACCACCACCCTGTTGTTCTTCTGAAAGCACACAGACAAAAAGCTGTCACCACTTCTTCTGCTCCACCTCCTCCACAGCCACACAGACCCGGCATCATGCAGCGCTGGCCCGGGGTCAGACCTCCACCCACATTAATGTTTCTCGCTATCTACCTTCAGGAAGTCGACGCTGAAGCCGGCCTGACAGAAGCCCTGCCCCTCAGGTGAGTTTGCACCTGGACAGAGAAACAAACAGGAAATCAAAGAATGTTTTATTTGGAAAATTTGGTGTCTGACTTCCTGTCAGGTCGAGCTGCTCTGTGCAGACTGACGCAGGCGGAGAGACGCTTAACATTAGCTTCACATTAGCTTAACATTAGCTTCACATTAGCTTAACATTAGCTTCACATTAGCTTTACATTAGCCTCACATTAGCTTCACATTAGCTTCACATTAGCCTCACATTAGCCTCACATTAACCTCACATTAGCTTCACATTAGCTTTACATTAGCTTCACATTAGCTTTACATTAGCTTCACATTAACGTCACATTAGCCTCACATTAGCTTCACATTAACCTCACATTAGCCTCACATTAGCCTCACATTAGCCTCACATTAGCCTCACATTAGCCTCACATTAGCCTCACATTAGCCTCACATTAGCTTCACATTAGCCTCACATTAGCCTCACATTAGCCTCACATTAGCTTCACATTAGCCTCACATTAGCTTCACATTAGCCTCACATTAGCCTCACATTAGCCTCACATTAGCCTCACATTAGCCTCACATTAGCCTCACATTAGCTTCACATTAGCTTCACATTAACTTTACATTAGCTTCACATTAACGTCACATTAGCCTCACATTAGCTTCACATTAACCTCACATTAGCCTCACATTAGCCTCACATTAGCGTCACATTAGCCTCACATTAGCTTCACATTAGCTATACATTAGCTTCACATTAGCCTCACATTAGCTTCACATTAGCTTCACATTAGCCTCACATTAGCTTCACATTAACCTGACATTAGCCTCACATTAGCTTTACATTAGCCTCACATTAACCTCACATTAGCTTTACATTAGCTTCACATTAGCTTCACATTAGCTTTACATTAGCCTGACATTAGCCTCACATTAGCTTCACGTTAGCCTGACATTATCTTGACATCTGTCACTGACAGCTGGTACTGCAGTAGGAGTTACTGGGCTACAGGTTCTGGTTCTGGTGTGTTGCTACAGAGAGGTAGACAGACAGTGAACAGAGAAGGACGGACTTGATCTGCAGGGAGAGTACTCGACCACGGTGTCCGCTTTCTTCAGGTAACACGTTCCCACCGGCTCGCGCTCAGAGACGCCGAAGGTGGACCACTGATAGAGCGGAGCGCAGGCCTGGAACAACAGAACATAGTGTGAGTGTACAGAGGAACCAGAGTTCTGGTTCTGGTTCTGTTCAGGATCATGTGTGTGTTTGTACCAGGATGTGTTCTCCATCAGACCGGACTGAGGCACCGAACCACTGTTTGGATTTGAACTCCATCTGAGAGCCTTCTGTATTGGTCCGGTCGCCTGGGAAGAAACAGAAGCTCCAATCATCATCAGAGTTTTCAGATGTGACCGTCCAATCAGAGCCCTCCTAACAAACCGACTGAAGGGGATTTCCAGACTGAGGAAGCTGAGGCTGCTCACACTGCTGTGGTCATCATGCCACCATCTTAACCACCGTAACCATGGTGACAGGCTGAACCAGAGAGACACAGAGGGGACGGGCCAATGACATGAGTCCACCATTGAAAAAAGAAATACTGAATCTATCACTTAATTCTATAAAACCTATTCAATTCAAATGATCATTATTTCATGTTTTGGCCTCTGTGTTATTTTAATAATGATGAATTCAAAATAAAATACTCTGGCATTATTTTATGTTTGAAATCTTTTTTTATATCAATAGTTTTAAAGCTGTTAAAATAACTGCAAAACTTTTGTCCAGCAATTTACATTTCTTAAATGTCATAAACACTGGACTTTTATTTTGAAGTGAAGAGACAATTAATAGCTCTCCGGGTTTTCATCGCACAGTGAGACACATATCTTTGTAATCAGTCTCTGCTCTCACGTGACGTTGTGTGGTTTGGTTGAAGTGGTGAAATTAGCAGAAGTGCTAAAGTGGACATGCAGTGTTTTCGTGTTTTGTTCCATGCCCAGATACTTGCTTGGGGATTGAACTGTGTTTCGTTTGGGTAGCAGTGCTTGGTAGAGCTTTTAGCTGAGTTTCTCCCCGTCATGTTGGTATGCTGCATGTCAGGATTGATGCTTCCTAGCAGACGCTGACGATCACGCTGTACCCGTACGGGTTCTTTCCAGTTGAAATATGAATATGATTATCGGTATCGGCCAAGTTCTTCTGGGGGAGCGAAGAGGACATCAGGAGCTTCGATGAAGCGGTCCCTGAGGTTGAACCTTCTGCAAAGGAACTTTGGCGATGTAGCAAGTGCACGGATGGTCGACCTCCGAGCAGCCGGTGCTCAAGCCAACAGCAGATTCTGCTGAAGCTGAAGCTGAAGCTGACGTACACAGCTCAAATAAGGTTTGGGTTTCACGTTAACGTTCTCTGGGTGAACACACACACATAAAACATGGACACACTGATGACAGAGCATCATCCAGCCACATTTATTTTGGTTGTGCTCACTTCCTGTTCCACGCTCTGATATAACTGGACGAGTCACGCTGTAGGAACAAAAGCCTGTGGTGCATCATGGGTAGAATTCCAGTGAATTCTGGTCTGCGGTCCAGAAAAGCTTCGGCCAGCCGTCATGGAGGTCGGATCAACAACAAAGAGAGCTATTGACTGAGACACACACACACACACACACACACACACACACACACACAGTAACTAGGCCACTCTCTGACAGCATTACAGCCTGAGGGAACAGCATGCTGCCTGGCTCAGAGGCACTAACTCACCTTTTATGGGCAGGACGCAGCAGGAAGGCCTCGGCCATGTTCACAGCCCAAACATCCTGATCACACACTCTTCCCTTTATTTGTTAACACGTTTCTTTCTAGTCACTACCAAGGTAAATTATGTACTTTTATTTTGAAAATCAAGCAGATTCTCGATCCTGTTTCTGGACAAAGCGAGCCCTTCGGCTGAGAGCAAAACTTTCATGTTGCTGAGACGCTTCAACTCGTTTGTACTCGTCTGGAATTTATTGTGTGTCAGAAACATGAACGCACCACACGGCACTAAGTCACAAAGCAGCAACTATTTCACTGATTCTGGTGAAACTGGATCATATTTTATGGAGGAAATGTTTTCTGGTTTTCCCTCTGATGTCCTCCGGCTGCTCCGCCTCAACTCTCTGTGATTTACAGAGTTTATGACGGACAGTGAAGTAACCTGCTGACAGCTGTAGCTGCTGTTAGCTCATGTTAGCTCAGTCTGTTAGCTGCTGTTACCCCATGTTAGCTCAGTCTGTTAGCTGCTGTTAGCTCATGTTAGCTCAGTCTGTTAGCTGCTGTTAGCTCAGGTTAGCTCAGTCTGTTAGCTGCTGTTAGCTCAGGTTAGCTCAGTATGTTAGCTGCTGTTAGCTCATGTTAACTCAGTCTGTTAGCTCATGTTAGCTGCTGTTAGCTCAGTTTGTTAGCTGCTGTTAGCTCATGTTAGCTCAGTCTGTTAGCTGCTGTTAGCTCAGTCTGTTAGCTGCTGTTAGCTCAGTCTGTTAGCTCAGGTTAGCTCAGTCTGTTAGCTGCTGTTAGCTCATGTTAGCTCAGTCTGTTAGCTCATGTTAGCTCAGTCTGTTAGCTCATGTTAGCTCAGTCTGTTAGCTCATGTTAGCTGCTGTTAGCTCATGTTAGCTCAGTCTGTTAGCTTATGTTAGCTCAGTCTGTTAGCTCATGTTAGCTCATGTTAGCTCAGTCTGTTAGCTGCTGTTAGCTCAGTCTGTTAGCTCAGTCTGTTAGCTCATGTTAGCTCAGTCTGTTAGCTTATGTTAGCTCAGTCTGTTAGCTCAGAGCACAGGGGAGTGTTAGTGTTTGTACAACAGGCGTTTTGCACCACCAGGAAGAAGAAGAAGACGAAGAAGACAAAAAAAAGAGGAAGAAGAAGAAGACAAAAAAAGAGGAAGAAGAAGAAGACGAGGTTTACAGCGAATGCTGACGGAGAACAGAGCCAGTGTCGTGCCAGAACTGGAGCTGGACAATACATAAGTGAGTATCATGGGTCACGTTAGCTGCTAAACTCACAAGCTAACGGAGAGTCTGATGATGTCATCAGAGTGTGACAATATCTGCCATGTTTTACAGTAACGCTGTAGTGGCTGCTGGTCGTTTGTTGACGTTAGCGGACTCCATTCCTAAGCTAATGTTAGCTCATGTTGCTCACAGTCTGGTAGCAAAGCCTCTTGGCGTGCTGTGGTAGTCGTTGCACCATCGTCTTCATCAGTTGTTGCTACATGAAGTGAACAGCTCGAGGACTCTGATTTCAAAACACGTCTCCTCAGGCTGTAAACATGTTTCCCTCTGCTGACACAGACAGACTCATGTCTGCTGAGTGAAGTCATGGCGATGACATCAGGCCGCAGACCTGAAGACGTGTTTGCAGTTCACACATGTGGCCGGCAGCTGATCCCAGTTAAACCTGTGAGCCCGATCAAACACTGTCCACGCCCGCCGAACCAGCCGAGAGGAGTCACGACTCTGCCAGAGAGCTAACCACACCTCCAACACAGAGGAGCGCACGGCTAACGGACTACAGTCACTGATGGAGCTACAGCCAATCATCATCCAGGTCCCCAGCAGCAGCTGATCTCACTGCCTAGTCCAGCAGCAGTCAGCCCAGCTCGGCGTCTGTCTTTCAGCCTTTTATTTCACCAAGCTCTCACCAACCACTAAAAGTCAGTCCCACATTTACTCTTGTCCGGCGGCTTCTTGCTCGCTCACTCTCTCCTTTTCTCTTCCCACTGTAAAGAATCTTGGAGTTGTTTTTGATCAGGATTTGTCCTTTAACGTCACATGAAACAAATTTCGAGGACTGCATTCTTCCACTTACGTAACATCGCTAAAATCAGACGCATCGTGTCTCAAGCGGATGCAGAAAAACTAGTCCACGCATTTGTTACTTCAAGGCTGGACTATTGTAACTCTTTGTTATCAGGCTGCTCCAATAAGTCTCTGAGGACTTTGCAGTTAATTCAGAATGCTGCTGCACGTGTTCTGACAGGAACCAAGATCAGAGATCACATCTCTCCCATTTTGGCTTCCTTGCATTGGCTACCTATTAAATCTAGAATAGAATTTAAATTCTTCTCCTTACTTACAAAGCTCTTCATGGTCAGGCACCATCATATCTAAAAGAGCTCATAGTACCTTACTACCCCTCTAGAACACTGCGCTCTCAGGACGCTGGGTTCCTTGTGGTTCCTTGTGGTTCCTTGTGGTTCCTATAGTCTCCAAAAGTAGATTGGGAGCCAGAGCTTTCAGCTATCAGGCTCCTCTTCTGTGGAACAAACTACCATTCTGGGTTCAGGAGGCAGACACGGTCAACACCTTTAAGAGTAGACTGAAGACTTTCCTCTTTGATAGAGCTTATAGTTAGATTAGACTGCTCCTCTCTCTCTTTCAGGGTTATTCCTAGTCAGGCACGGTATTGGTTGAACATGCAGTCACATCTCCCTTTACTGAAAACTCTCTCTGTCTCTCCATCTGTAAACCTTCATGTCTCATTAATCATGTCTCTAACTAAACTTCTTCCCTGGAGTTTCTGTCTCTGTCGTCCAGCAGGTTCTTGTGGATCGTGGCTGCTGCTGTGGTCCTGCATGACGTCCACTACACATATTACTACTGTCATCATTGCTGCCATATCTCCATCACAGTTTATAGTTAGTTGATGATTTGCTGCTGCTGAGCATCTGTGTCTCTCTGTCTCTATCACAGGTTCCACTGTTAAAGGTTTTTGTGGGCAAGTTTTTCCTCACTGGAACCGAGGGTCTAAGGACAGAGGGTGTCACTCCCTGTACAGATTGTAAAGCCTCAGAGGAAAATGGACTTTGTGACTTTGGACTGTACAAATAAAATCTGATTTGAATCACAGTGTTGGGGCTGACGGATATTAGACATTACTGGATGATGTCTGTACAGAGGTGTCGTGACGTTCTTGGGCTGAACTCGTCAAACTGAGATGAAACAAAACAAAAAGTTTTGGTGTGTGTGTTGGACTCCTCAGGAAGTCGGAACAATTGTAGGAAAGCATTCAACAGTCGGACTGAATATGACACATCATCATCACAGACGAGTCCACACGCCTCATGTTTCACCACACATTCCTGAATGTGTCCTGACATGAGCTGAGGGCGGCAGGCTGAACACACTCATTATCCCATCAATAACACACACACACTCTGTTATTACCGAAGAAGCTGAGCTCAAAGTCAAACTCACTTTTTTAGATTTACTCAGCGTCTGTAGAAGAGTTTATTCTGATGGACAGCAGACTGATCTGATCACACTGTTCAGCATGCTCAACTGGAGGCTTTTATTGTGAAATTCTTCTGTTGTATTAAACTTACGTCTATGCAGAACAAGAGAAGAGCAGCTGATCCTGTCCTCACACACACACACACACACACACACACACACACACACACACACACACACACACACACACTCTCCAGTGTGATGATGTAATATCATCAGCAGTGGAACCTGTGATAGAGAGACTCACACGGGACTCACACCGAACGTGGAACGGAAGCGGAACGGAAGCGGAGCGAGCCGGCCGTATTCACGCGAGATCACGAGATCACGCGAGAATCCTGGACATACCCGAGACCCCGCGATAAACAGTGTATAAAAAAACAACAACAACAAACAGCTGACTTTGCTTCTCCGACGTGGAGGAGATTATAAAAAGCATCTGTTGTGTCATAAATGATTGTGTGTTGTTCCACTTCAACAATTAGTCTCTCGTTGAGACCCTTTGATC
>NC_040028.1:21963357-21980630 GCF_000972845.2 Larimichthys crocea | reverse complement strand
AAAATTGTAGGTCATCCAACTTTTTATATCCTTAAGGCATGCTTGGAGTTTAGTTAACTGATTGGTTGCATCAGGCTTGATCGATAAATATAATTGGGTGTCGTCAGCATAACGATGAAAATTGATAGAGTGATTCCTAATGATGTTCCCTAAAGGAAGCATATATAAACTGAATAGAAGTGGTCCAAGTACAGAACCTTGTGGGACCCCGTCCTCTGTCCCATGTGTCCTCACCTCAGCTGCTCTGTGTACTATACTAATGAGGACAGACATGTTTCATACCTGAGCTGTCGAAGTCGAGCGTCTGGCAGGCGGCAGAGTTCTTCCAGGGGCAGCTGTACACGGCGCCTCTCTCCACAACGCTGCCGGAGGACGTGTTAGCCCGAGGAGCTCCAATCAGAACGTCCGACCTGGACAGACGGACATGTTACCATGCTAACGGTCGCTAATTAACAGTAAATACAACAAAAATGTCCTCAGTCTTTAGACGTCACGTCTCAGAGACTACGTCCAGGTTTTAGACAGTCTGCGGGGACGTCACGGAGACTACGTCCAGGTTTTAGACAGTCTGCGGGGACGTCACGCGCGCGCGCGCGCGCACACACACACACACACACACACACACACACACACACACACACTCACTTCTGGTGGTCTGGGGTTTTGAAGAAGTCCACCGAGAAGCCGAAGTAGCTCCCCTCCGGTCCGGAGTACACGGACGGGTTCTCCACGTCCAGGTTGAACGAGCCGCCGCGGTGAGCGAGCAGCAGGACGAGCACGAGCGTCTGTCCTCCGGACATGGCTGCCTGAAGACACGGATGAAGAACCAGAACCTGGACCACGACTCACTGTGAGGAACCGAGCGGACGGGCCGGGTTCGGTCCGGTTCTGGACGTTAGCCTGGTTTAGCCGAAAAAAGCAGGAGAGTCACCGGAACAGTACCGGGAGAGGCCGAGACTGTTTGTGTGTGTGTGTGTGTGTCATCGGCTGTTCACACCAGATACATCAAGTTACACCACAGCACACGGGACATCCGGTACGTCACTTTCAAAATAAAAGCATTCTATTGACAGACTGTCTAAAACCTGGACGTAGTCTCTGTGACGTCCCCGCAGACTGTCTAAAACCTGGACGTAGTCTCTGAGACGTTCTTCTTCTTACATTTACATGTGTTGCTTTTATTCTGAAGGCTGGTTTCCTGTGTATGTCTCGATGTGATGCCGAGGAGTTTTCACACTAAACAGGAAGTTCATTCCACAGCATCAGACAGAGAACACACACACACACACACACACACACACACACACACACACACGTAGAGGGGATTTTTGCTTCAGTGTCAGTCATCTTATTTTTAACACACACTTATCATGACCATCACCTGTGTGTTTATATTAGACACACAAACAGGAAATATGTTATGTCTGTAAAAATGAGTGTGTGTGTGTGTGTGTGTGTGTGTGTGTGTGTAGGGAGTGTCGACCCAGTTAGTCATTCTGTCAGACATAAAATCACACACTATAAATATTTACGTCCACGTCCTGAAAGAAGAGCACAGGCAGGAAGTCGTTCATGTTTTGTCCATATTTAGTCGGATGTTTTTACTGCTGGCTTGTTTTTAATGTTGGTCAGATCATGTGACCTGAGGAAACAACAAAACATAAACACCCTTCTCTTCTGTCTGTTAGTGTTTCTCAACCGAACAGACAGAACATGAATCATCGATTGATTGATGGAGGGTCAGCATTTTAGCAGAGGATCTACCATGTTGTAATGTCCAAAATCAAGACCAGCAAATCCCAAATCAGTCGATAATCTGGTTGTTTTGAGGTCCTTAGTCAAATTCCCTGTTCAGGACATAGAAGAGCCAACTCTCACATGTTCTTTAAAGTCTGTGTAAAGTCAGAATAAATAAATAAAACTGTGTTCTGAGTTGGTCAGACCAAAGAAGAGAGTGTTGTTCACCACCCAGCCAAATTTAAATGATTAAAAATATCAACAAGATTTTGAAATCAGGCGTCAAAATCAGGTCAAAATGAATTCTCAGCTCCAGGACTGTGGGGGCGTGTCCTCTGAAGGTGCTGAAGCCACGCCCACTCGTGGGAGCTTGTTGTGGTTTTGAAGCGACTGAAACGTGTCAGGTGAGTTCAGAGAGTCACATGACTAACTTTGAAACACTCCGAGCTGAGACGAATTCATCTCTGTCTCTCTGCTCAGGATGGCCTCAGCGTGTCATCGAGCCGCCCTTTAAGGACCGCCCACAAAATCCTGGACTGGAACCTCAAACTCGTTCAAAGTCTCTTCACGTGTTTCAGCATGTTCAATGTGTTTGATAAATCTGCCTTCAACAGACTTCACGTCTTCAGTCAGACACCAAACCACAGAAACTAAACAACATCCTGAAGCTTTTTTTGTTGTTCATGTGTGTAAATCCTCGAGCAGTGTGTGTGTGTGTGTGTGTGTGTGTGTGTGTGTGTGTGTGTGTGTGTGTGTGCAGCTCACGCTCAGAGCCAGCTGAGGGCTTTTTGTCTTATTTGGCCATGAGCTGCTCTGATTCAGCTACAATGAAGTTTGCACTCAAGAATGTGTGGCAGAACTCCCATGAGATCCACAGGAGGGGGGAGGTTGATGTGTGTGTGTGTGTGTGTGTTCGCGTGTGTGTGTTCGTGTGTGTGTGTGTGTGTGTGTGTAATACATGCACTGTGAGGCACAGACATGTAGCTTCTGTGAGACTTCAAGATTAAGATGTTAGCCAGGTTTACATGGAAAAGAGTGAAAAGAGTTGGAGGAAGAAAAACATATAAGGAGAGAGAGAGCATGCCTGTGTGTTTGTGTCACAGACGGTGTAACGGACGTTAAGTAGGTCTCAGCTATGCAGATTACGTACAGCACAGATACATGCAAGCTTGTTAACTCTACAACTACCGAGGCAACGTCACTGTGAAGTTTTACAGTGCAACAATTTTATTTCAGTGAAAGCAGTCAGTCTGAATGTGTGTGTTTGATTCGTTCACCTCCACTCACCACAAACATCACAGACAGTATCTCATCTCAGTGTTTGCTCTGGACAGTCAGCAGCTCTGTTTCTAGCTGTATGTCTGACACTGTTAGGAAGCTGAATGAACACTGATAGACATGATTCACCTCCATACACAGTCTTAGTGTTGAAGTGTGATGGCAACATTTCCAATGATCCAAAAGTCCACAGCATCTAAATATTCTACTTCCTAAAAAACTTTTTGCCAGTTTAGTTTTTACTCATGTACAGCTGTCTTTATTTACCACGGTGCACTGAAATGTTGCTTTAAATATCTACATTCTGATGGATTATGTGTAAATATATCAACAGGGGTCTACTGTACCCACTGTAACAATGTCACTTCATGTTGGGACTAAAGCAAACAAACACCACCACCAGCAGCAGTGATTTGTTTTCAATAGTTTTGGTGCCACCTAGTGGTAAAGAAGGAGATTGCAACTCAACAGATTTTTTAGAAAGAAACTTTTTATCAGGCACTAAAAGAGGAGAAGAGAGTTTTCACTCATGTAAGAACACTTCAGGACATCGTCTTTAATTAAGCTTAATAAATTAAGTTAATCATCAAAGTGAACGTCTGATCTCAGTTCTTTCTTTTTTCTTTCTTGCTGTTATGTTTGGGATCTTTGAGTCTTCCGTGAAGGTTCTCAGTTCTCCAGGTCAAGGGTTAAATCTGGGGCAGGTTGTAGATCCGTGAAGATGATCCTCTTATCCAAGAGGTTCTGAGTGACAGGTGGAAATCAAAGTATTTAGCCTTGGTAGGATCATCAACCAGACCGTTGTTCCCACCTGGTTCATTAGTGCTGCTCGTCATCTGAGTCATTAAGGTGACGTGAGGTCCAATGTGGACGAGGGTTGTTAAGTGACGTGAGGTCCAATGTGGACGACGGTTGTTAAGTGACGTGAGGTCCAATGTGGACGACGGTTGTTAAGTGACATGAGGTCCAATGTGGACGACAGTTGTTAAGGTGACTTGAGGTCCAATGTGGATGAGGGTTGTTAAGTGACGTGAGGTCCAATGTGGATGACGGTTGTTAAGGTGATGTGAGGTCCAATGTGGACGAGGGTTGTTAAGTGACGTGAGGTCCAATGTGGACGAGGGTTGTTAAGTGATGTGAGGTCCAATGTGGACGACGGTTGTTAAGTGACGTGGGGGTCAGGTATGAGGCACGAAAGGAGATCATTGAGGTGCGGCCTCCTGCATGATTTGTTATCAGCCTTGCTGCTGTTTAGAGCGGACTGAGTGATGCAAGAGAAGAAGCAGTTTCAGTAATCTAAAAGTTTTTGGGTGGTAATAAAGGTTTGATTTTTCTGATATTTGTCTACTGGAAGAAACAGGAGTGAATAAGTGATGAATGATGTGTTGATCAAAAAGAATACTTCGACTCATAGTACCTTACTACCCCTCTAGAACACTGCGCTCTCAGGACACTGGGTTCCTTGTGGTTCCTATAGTTTCCAAAAGTAGATTGAGAGCCAGAGCTTTCAGCTATCAGGCTCCTCTTCTGTGGAACAAACTACCATTCTGGACGAGCTTTTGGATATCCATTTAAATAAAATGATCAGATGAACCTGCCTCAGGCTGTCGGACTTTGTTTCTCTTTGTGTGCACACTGCAGATTAATCAGATTACCACACATACAGTACATGAAAACATAATTACTCTAAAGCAATTACTGTGGTTTATTATATTTTTGTTTTGTTGCAAATTGCACAATTTTACAATCACCACTTCTTCAAAAAAAGCCATCAGGTTATTGTAAATATTCTCATTATGATATTTATAATCTGATCAACACATGCATATGCCTGTGTGTATGTGTTTAGTATTAATACAACAGACTGTTTTGATTAAGGATGTTTGAGGATATTTAAAATGTCATGTGTCAGTCATAGAAGAGGAAAAACAGTTTAGTCAGAAATTCTGAAGACATGTAATGGACGGGTGAAGTCAAACATTTCAGAATGAAACTTGTGATGCCAAAACATCATCGGTCATTACTCTGTCTGATGGTGCCGATCTCAGCTTTTACTGTGCATCAGTCAAAGAAACTATTTCTTACATGCACCATCTGAGGAGCCGACTCACTTATCTTCAGTGTTATTACAGAAAAATAAGAAGCTGATCAGTAATCAGGGTTTATATGTCATTTAATCTTGGCTGGGAAGAACAACCTTTTGAGGTGTTTATGAATTTCTTTCATTTTTAGTCCATACATGATCGGATTAAAGAGAGGGTGATACATGACTATCTGTAAAGTCATAATAAAACGAACAGTTTTAGGAAAATCAGCTTCTAGCTGGACTGTAATGACATCAAAAGCACACAAACAGGAGAAGTTGATTAAAACTATGAGGTGAGGTAAACAGGTCTGTGCAGCCTTTTTCCTGACTTCTTTACTGCTGCGATAGGATATTACAAATATCCTGGTGTATGTAAACAGTATGAAAAGCACAGGGACAAGTGCAACATTAAGCAGGATGACCATATCGTGTATAATTTGTTCTCTTGAAATCACACATTGAAGTTTATAAACTGTATTGTTACAAAAAAATCCTTTCAACACAAAGCTACAGAGATTTTTATGAGCACTCAATCCAGCCGGCACTGCGACCTGAGAGGCCGGCAGAATCCAAGCTAAGACTAAGAAAATACTGATAGTGGTTTTGCTCATGATGGTTGGATATTGCAAAGGTTTACATATGGACACATACCTGTCATAGGCCATAGCTGCCAACAATAAGAACTCTGAACCACCTAAAGAGTAAAACATATGAAACTGAACAAGGCAGGCCTGATAAGTTATAATCTGTTTGTCAGATAAAAAGTCAATTAGAAGCTTTGGGTAGATGGTTGTGCTGAAAAGAACAGAGTTGATTAACAAAGCTGCAATGAACATGTACATAGGCTCATGGAGGTTTGGGTGAACCCAGATGAGATACACAATAACAGAATTACTGCAGATTATCAGAATATATATTGTGAACATGATCACAAAATAAAGATATCTGTATTTATGAACTTCAACATGCCCACCAAGAGTTACATATGTCACATTCAATGTATCATCCATTAATGTTTGCAAAAATCATATGAATGCAAGAGACTGCACAATATGAGACATAACTGAGAGAAGCACTGTCACTGATTAAACATGCATCCTGTACTGGAAAGACTTTTTCATTCACAGTTACCTGTTCAGAATTGAAATAGTAAACTTTTGGAGTCTTTAAAATGTTAATGTATGAGGTCACGTCATTCTCCATGGGCTTAATTAGTTGTCACCAAAAACTACCAACATGGAAACAACTTTACTTTTGAATTCTGGAGGCCTGAACCTGTAGGCTGTGTTTTATGAATATTATTAATGTTTAATAGATGTCGTAAGTCAAAATATGTTTTCATGTGGTTATGTTTGGCACTTAACGAGTTATTCTGCTTTGGTGTTCACATCAAACCCATTTGAAACTTGTGAGTAAGTGTGAGTGTGGTACCACTGAGGCTCGCCTTGTTGCACCCACAAACCACAACTTGTTGGCACAAAGGAGATTATATGTGGACATGGTCTGCAACTTAAACTTGGTTACCGAAACCAGACACCTGAAACAACACCCACCTGTCAGTCAAAGCGTCCACGCTCTTAACCCTGCATAACTTTAAGCCTTAATATAATGTGAACAGGTGAGTTGTATATAAATTCACCCTCAGTACAGTTGTCATGAACGGGGAAATTAGCTACAGAGACCAAAACTGTTTTTTGTACCAGGCTGTAAACATGTTTATTTCTGCTGTGAAGTTATACATTTCAACATATTAAATTTTTTCTATACAGTGTTACATTGACAAGTGATGTTTACCTAAGTCATTTACTAGGGTTGTGAGAGGACTCAGTTATAACAAGTATCTCGTACGGGCCGAATAAGTAAAATGTGTCAATAAACAGTTATCTTTCTCTTATGATCTAAAAGTTACTGCGTAGATCAGTTCTGAGGCTGTTCTGTAAATTGTTTTCTAAATAAATTGTTCATGAATAAAGATATTTCTGATCACTGCATTCATTCTTAATTTAACTTCCGGTTAGCCATGTCCACGTCCTGTACTTTCTCATCCCTATCATCTCCAATTATGTCAAACAGCCTGATCAGGACTACATACTACATAAATCTTAATGATTTGGAAACTTACACTGTAAATACTGAATGTTTTTTTCCACACTGAGGTGAAGTGTATGTTTTGAGAGTCTGCTCATTTAAAATCAACACATTAAAGACAGAGAGGAAACACCAGCTAAACCAACTTTGAGCAAAGAAAGTAAAGTGAGAGTCACTGCCAGTGTTAGCAGCCTTCTAATGAATTCATCAAAAAACCTGATATAACTTACTGTTGTTGTCAAGCTCTGAGTTTTCTTCAAATTCACTTTTCATTTTGAAAGATATATTATACATTACCTATATATCCAACGTGTGAGTATATATATATATATATATATTATATATATATATATTATATATATATATATATATAAACATATAGTTGAGATGTGCATGTTTGCAAATATGCTGAACCTGTGTATGGGGGATCACAACTGTGTAATATAATGAATACACTGTGAGTTTTCCTGAGAACTACAACTTGCTTTTAATACCTTATCTGTGCAATATGTAGAAATAATAAAGTTTTAAGTACAAATACAGAAGAGATTTGGTATGCTTTTAAAAATAAAAGTAAAATATATTAGTGAAGTTTCTGTTCTTAACTGTTTGCCTTCTTTCTCTTACAGTGTTTATTGTGACCAAAGTACTCAGAAAGCACTATGAACCTAATTCTGATGTTTGTGAGTGGAAGTCCAACAATGATATTTAAGGAGGTTCAAGGGTATCAAAAATGTCACATGTCATCTATAGACGAGGACAACACTTCAGTTAATTCGGAGATGTCCGGGTGAAGTCAAACATTTCAGAATGAAACTTGTGTACCAAAACATCATCGGTCATTACTCTGATGGTGCCGATCTCAGCTTTTATGTGCATCAGTCAAAGAAACTATTTTTACATGCACCATCGTGAGGAGCCGACTCACTTATCTTCAGTGTTATACAGAAAATATAGAAGCTGATCAGTATCAGGGTTTATATGTCATTTATCTTGGCTGGGAAAACAACCTTTTGAGGTGTTATGAATTTCTTTCATTTTTAGTCCATACATGATCGGATTAAAGAGAGGGTGATACAATATCATCTGTAAAGTCATAATTAAACGAAAAGTTTTTGGAAAATCAGCTTCTAGTCCAACTACAATGACATCATAAGCACACAAACAGGAGAAGTTGATTAAAACTATGAGGTGAGGTAAACAGGTCTGTGCAGCCTTTTTCCTGACTTCTTTACTGCTGCGATAGGATATTACAAATCCGGTGTATGTTAAACAGTATGAAAGCACAGGGACAAGTGCAACATTAAGCAGGATGACCATATCTCGTACAAAACGTGCTTGTGATATTACACACTGAAGTTTGTAAATTGTGTTATTACAAAAAACCATTTAAAATAAATCGACAGAGTTTTTCTTTGGCGCTCATGCAGTTGGCAGTACGAGCTGACAGGCAGGCAGAAGCCAAGCTGAAACCAAGAAATACTCACGGTGGTTTTGCTCAGAGGTTGGATATTGCAGAGGTTTACATATGGACACATACCTGTCATAGGCCATAGCTGCCAACAATAAGAACTCTGAACCACCTAAAGAGTAAAACATATGAAACTGAACAAGGCAGGCCTGATAAGTTATAATCTGTTTGTCAGATAAAAAGTCAATCAGAAGCTTTGGGTAGATGGTCGTGCTGAAAAGAACAGAGTTGATTAACAAAGCTGCAATGAAAATGTACATAGGCTCATGGAGGTTTGGGTGAACCCAGATGAGATACACAATAACAGAATTACTGCAGATTATCAGAATATATATTGTGAACATGATCACAAAATAAACATATCTGTATCTGTCAACATCTACATGTCCACCAAAAGTTAAATATGTCACATTCAATGTATCATCCATTAAAATTGCCAAAAACCTGTGAATTAAAGAGTCAGAGAAAAGATCTGTGAGTGGACAAACATGCAGCCTGCACAGAGGCTTTACAGTCTCTGAGAGTTCATGAAATGGTTTTTTATAACATTTCTTTCCTTGGATCTCATTAAAGAACTCCTAACATGTAAACAATATAATCAAACTCTGGAGGCCTGAACTTGTAAGAAGTGTTGCTTAATGTTTGGAAAACTTTCAATGCTTAGGACACCTGAAGGCCGGCAATGAAAGATGTTATTCTATAGTTATATAATTCTTATAATGGATGACAAACACATTATTGAATGCTCAGGAGCTTCTTGTGTGTTGAAATAATGTGGAACCAGTGATAATATTAGCATGCTTGGCTAAACAGCTAAGTAGGCCTGAACTGAGCCTGAAGTTGTGTCTATTCAGTATTCAGATCCTTCTGTGTAGTACTTTCTGGCATAGTGCTGTTGTTTCAGGATAAGACGAGAGAGTACTGAGATGGAGACAACATTTTGAGGGGTTGAGACAGAGTCAAGAGCAAAACCCAGCAGTACATGCATAGGTAGCTAATATTCTCAAAATCTCTTTGGGTGAAGGGTGAAGAGGTTTCTAAAGAGTTTTATGGTACAGAGGCAGTGGCCTCTTTCAGCAGAATAATGGGTCCTGTCACAAAGCATAGTCAGGGCCTTGGTAGGTACTTGAAGGCACTACTGAAGCTGTCCACCCTTTCCACTGAGGATGTGTTGATATTATGGAGAGCAGTTCTGAAACCAACGGATCAGGCCCTCTACTTACCTCTGATAACCCTGTTTCACTGTTTCCAGTGATTAGGTCCATCACAGTTGTGTCATTAGCTTGGCAAGAGTGTTGGGGTTGAAACATGGTTACACTAGTCATTAGTTGTGTATGTACAGGGGGTCCATCAGGGGATTTAAGGCTTCAAGAGACCACTGGGCCAACAAGTCTGAAATTCCTACTTTTTCAGCTCCACGGCTTGACCAGGAGGTTCTTGCCTGACAAGCACAGATGACCTTGTGATCTCTGACCACCTGCCCCAACAATGGAGGCTTTAAACATGGCCCACTTCAGAACTTGTGATGCTCATCTATGTGAGCATTGAGACCCAGATACTCTGTACTGCTGTTTGATGGATAAGCACACACAACAGTCAGAGGTCGTCGTCGTCTTCTACCGCTTTTCCGGTACGGGTCGTGGGGGCAGCAGCTTCAGCAGGAAAGCCCAGACTTCCCTCTCCCCGGCCACTTCGTTCAGCTCTCCCAGGGGGACCCCAAGGTGTTCCCAGGCCAGCCGAGAGACATAGTCCCTCCAGCGTGTCCTGGGTCTTCCCCGGGGCCACCTCCCAGAGGGACGTGCCCGGAACATCTCACCAGGGAGACGTCCAGGAGGCATCCTCACGAGATGCCCGAGCCAACTTAACTGGTTCCTCTCGATGTGGAGGAGCAGCGGTTCTACTCTGAGCTCCTCGCGGATGGCCGAGCTTCTCACCCAACTCTAAGGGAGAACCCAGCTACCCTGCTAAGGAAGCTCATTTCAGCCACTTGTATTCATGATCTCATTCTTTCGGTCACTACCCAAAGCTCGTGACCATAGGTGAGGGTAGGAACGTAGATCGACTGGTAAATCGAGAGCTTCGCCTTTCGACTCAGCTCCTTCTTCACCACGACGGACCGGTGCAGAGTCTGCATCACTGCACTCCGCCCTTTTCCGGCTGAGAACCATGGCCTCGGATTTGGAGGTGCTGATTCTCATCCCAGCCGCTTCGCACTCGGCTGCAAACCGCTCCAGAGAGAGCTGGAGGTCACGCTCCGATGAAGCCAACAAGACTAGATCGTCCGCAAAAAGCAGCGACCTGATCCTGAGGCCACCGAATCGCAGCCCCTCAACGCCCTGGCTGCGCCTAGAAATTCTGTCCATAAAGGTTATGAACATAACTGGTGACAAAGGGCAGCCTTGGCGGAGTCCAACTCCCACAGGAAACAGGTCCGACTTACTGCCGGCAATGCAGACCAAGCTCTGGCACCGAGAGTACAGGGACCAGATAGCCCGTATTAATGGGTCCGGAACCCCATACTCCTGGAGCACCCCCCACAAGACTCCCCGAGGGACACGGTTGAACGCCTTCTCCAAGTCCACAAAACACATTTAGACTGGTTGGGCGAACTTCCATGCACCCTCTAGGACCGCGCTAAGGGTATAGAGCTGGTCCACAGTTCCACGGCCAGGACGAAAACCACACTGCTCCTCGTGAATCCAAGGTTCGACAATCTTGCGGACCCTCCTCTCCAGGACCCCCGAAAAGACCTTCCCGGGGAGGCTGAGGAGTGTGATCCCCCTATAGTTGGAGCACATCCTCCGGTCCCCGTTTTTGAAGAGGGGAACCACCATCCCGGTCTGCCAGTCCAGAGGCACTGCCCCCGATATCCACGCGATGTTGCAGAGACGTGTCAACCAAGACAGCCCCACAACATCCAGAGCCTTGAGGAACTCCGGGAGGACCTCATCCACCCCCGGGGCCCTGCCACTGAGGAGCTTTTTGACTACCTCAGCGATCTCAGTCCCAGAAATGGAGGGGACCACCACGGGGTCCCCTGACTCTGCCTCCTCAAAGGAAGACGTGCTGGTGGGATTGAGGAGGTTTTTGAAGTATTCCCTCCACCGACCCAAGACGTCCCCAGTCGAGGTCAGCAGCACCCTGTCCCCACTGAACACAGTGTTGACAGTGCACTGCTTCCCCCGCCTGAGACTCCGAATGGTGGTCCAGAACCTCCTCGAAGCTGTTCGAAAGTCGCTCTCCATGGCCTCACCGAACTCCTCCCACGCCCGAGTTTCTGCCTCCACAACCGCCGAGGCCGTGCTCTGCAGCACCCCCTCTAAGGACTCCAAAAAGGGTCGGTACTCTGAACTGCCATTTGGTGCATAGACACAGATGACAGTCAGGACCCGTCCCACCACCCGAAGGAGAAGGGAGGCTACCCTCTCGTCCACTGGGGTGAACCCCAACATACAGGCGCCGAGCCAGGGGGGAAACAAGCATTCCCACCCCTGCTCTGCGCCTCTCACCGGGGGCAACTCTAGAGTGGTAAAGCATCCAACCCCTCTCAAGGAAACTGGTTCCAGAGCCCACGCTGTGTGTCAAGGAGAGCCCGACTATATCTAGCCAGTACCTCTCAACCTCGCGCACCAGCTCAGGCTCCTTCCCTGCCAGAGAGGTGACGTTCCACGTCCCCAGAGCCAGCTTCTGCAACTGGGGGTCGGACCGCCAGGGTCCCCGCCTCCGACTGCCGCCCATCTCTCTTTGCACCTGCCCCCTGAGACCCCTCCCATGGGTGGTGGGCCCATGGGAAGGGGGGCCCATGTCACCTTTTCGGGCCGGGCCCCATGGGTAAGGACCCGACCACCAGGTGCTCGCCAACGAGCCCCACCCCCAGGCCTGGCTCCGGCGGGGGGGGGGGGCCCGGTGGCCCGCGTCCGGGCAAGGGAAACTTGGCTCCTTTCGTTGTCATTTCATCAAGGGATATTGAGCTGCGCTTTGTCTGGACCCTCACCTAGGACCTGATTGCCTTGGGTGACCCTACCAGGGGCATAAAGCCCCCGACAACATAGCTCCTGGAATCATTGGAACACGCAAACTCCTTCACCACGGTAAGGTGGCAGCTCTGGATATAAACAAACATCAGCTGTTTTTAAACTGAGTCTGCTGTTTGTCACGTGACTTGAGGTCAACGTCAAAGTGAATTATCAGCTGATGATCACTGATAGACGATGTGTTTGTGTTAGTCAGAGGTGTTGTACCAATTCATAGTTGTGTAGAGGCAACCATCCATTTTCTGGGGAACTCCAACACAGCAGTGCTTAGCCTGGGACTTGTGAGTATCCCCATTAGTGAAGTGACATTTCACATCCAAGGACCATTGTGATACCGGTAGTCAGCACAGCCAGCACAGCCCTGCCTTTGCCTGTTGTCTGGCTTGAAAGCCAACAGTTGTGGCTCTCTGGGTACTAGAATTATTCAGATGATTAATATGGGTATTTCTGGTATCAGTTTTGATCAAATATGGACGTAGTCTCTGTGACGTCCCCCCACAGACTGTCTAATTTCTGCCTGTCTTTGTTTCTGCTGTGAAGTTGGACATTTTAACGTGGGGGCTTATGGGACTGACTCGCTTCTGGAGGATGTTTGAGGAACTGCAATTTTTGGTACTTCCTGTGCTGGCTTCACTTCACAGACACAGAGGTTGATGCTTGATGCAAACATACATTCAACTATTAGCAATCACGCACACTAATCACCCCCTATTATAATTTTTACTGTGATTTCTGATCTTATGACTGAGAATTGGCTTTTATGTGCTGAGAGAAACTGAATGTAAAAATGTACATTCATAAATGTACATTTATATTCAAACAGAACAAAATACAATGACTATAGAATTATTATGGTTCAATCAGACACTTTAATGATGAGAGAAATAAGATCCATCCTATGAATCAGGTTGTATCCAGGGCAATTTTTCAGCAACAAAAAATGTTTATGTTTATTTTCTGCAACAAATTTTGAATCTGCGTTGCCTCACAGATTACACATCACAGTCTGGCACACACACTTTTTTTTCAAGGCATTTTATTTAAATGGTTGACTCATGGCCATTACACACATTAATAATTACACTCAAAGGAAAATCTGCCAATTGAAAGACAAGATTCTATTGCTCTGAGTTTAAAGCAAATTTAAAATTCAGATTAAGCCAGACACGATGTCATGAGTCATTACAGTGATGCAGCTGATGCCTTGTACATGTTACAGAAAAAAATCAAAACAAACATTAAAAAACCTCCATGAATCACAGAAGTCAAGAAAGAAGCAAGAAACGTCCACCACTTCTTTGTTATCACATTTTGCAGACAGCCTCTTGAGGTGTTTATAAATTTCTTTCATTTTTAGTCCATTTGATCGGATATTAAAGAGAGGATGATACACTAATAATTGTAAGGACATTAAACGTAACAGTTTTTGGAAAATCAATTCCAGTCTCAGCAGAAGTATCAATATGCACTCCAAGGAGAAGTTGATTAAAACTATGAGGTGAGGTAACGCGTCTGTGCAGCTTTTCTCCTGACTTCTCTACAAACTTCGTAAGTTATTATAAATATTCTGGTGTATGTAAACAGTATGAAGAGTAAAGGGATAATTAGAAGATTTACAAAAACTATCAAACCATATATTTTCTCTATTCTTGGTTCCACACAGTGAAGCTTGTGAACTGTGCTGTTACAAAAGATTCCTGTGAAAATAAATTTACAGAGTTTCTTATTCACATCTGAACAATTGGCCCTGCAATCTTACAAAAAGGCACAAGCCAGGCTAAAACAAGAACATAATCACAGTCTTTTTCTCATGATGGTTGGATATTGCAGAGGTTTACAATAGACACTACCTGTCATAGGACATAGCTGCCAACAGTAAGAATTCAGAAACCAGCTAAAGAGTAAAATATGAACCACTGAAAGAAGACAGGCTGAATATGTTATGATCTGTTTGTCAGATAAAAAGTCAATTAGAAGCTTTGGGTAGAAACAGTGCTGTAAAAAACAGAGTTGATTAAAAAGCTGAATGAAACACGTACTGGCTCATGGAGGTTTGGGTGAATCCAGATCAGATAGACAACAGTAGAATTACTGCAGAGTATCAGAATATATGCTGTGAACATGATCACAAAATAAAGATATCTGTATTCATCAATGTTCACGTACCCATCAATAATTATATATGTTACGTTTACTTGAGTATCCATGAAGGTTGTCTTATATAAACAGACTATATACAGTCACTGTTAGATTTTTTCTTTCATTCACCTGTACCTGACCCCACATACACTTGTATCTGTTGAAATATCCACACAGACCTTCAGGATTCAGAAAGTGAACTGTTTGAGTCTGTGGATGGTTTTAATCAGCCTTCCTAACCCTCAATGGATCTCATTAAAATCTGCACCAAGGTCTATGACATCAGAACAACTTCATCAAACTCTAGAGGCCTGAACCACAGGTGGTGTTACTGTTTTCCTGTGCCAATGTCATCAGAATTGACACTGTATTACACATCATCACCAAGACACACTCTTTGTAGGGCCTTGCATTAAAATTGGTAATGTTTCCCTACTAGCAGTTGAGTTTCCTCTCAGGACCCTTTCAGTGGTGGTGGTAGTAAAATTCCTCAGTATTGTTGAGGACACCAAAATTTCCTCAAGGTGTCTGTGGTGAAAAAAAGTCTGCCTTGCCTTGGGATCTTTGGAAGGTATTACTTAGAGTCTTGATGATGGGAAAACAAGGTGAAGCTGTCCACCCTGTCTCTGATAACGTGTTTATACTAAGGTATAGCACTGACAGCCTTGACACCCGCAGTTCGGCCCTCTACTTCCTTCTGCTTGACCTGTTTCATTGTTTTCCAGTGATGAGGCCCATCACAATTGTGTTATCAATTGGAAAGAGTGTTGGAGTTGAAAAGTGGGTACACTAGTCACTAGTTGTGTGTGTACAGGGAGTACCAGCAGGGACTAAAAACATTAATCCTGGTGTGTGCCAATGTTACAGTTGATGGTGTATTAAGTGTGTGAGGGTTGTACCTGTCTACTCTAACCACCTTGCGACTGTCAGGAAGTCAAAGATCCAAATGGTTGTTTCCATGACCAGCATGGGTCACCTACTGACCACATGTCCTACCACCTTCCTCACAATGGTGCTTTTGTACATGGCAGTTCGGTTCCCATGTCCCCAACCTCCCCATGGATGCACAAGAAATTCTTCATCTGGTTCCACTTGGTGGACAAACACATACAACAGACAGAGCCTTCCCCATAGCGACTCATGTTGCACAGAGGCGACCTTCCACTTCCAGGGAGAACTCCACACAGCACTCAGCCAGGGTTGTGGAGGAGCCCAATACTAGCCATTTTCTCTCCAGAAAAGGTGAGAGTCCAGCCCTCTCTAGAAGTCTGGTTTCAGAAACCAATGGTATGTGTAGAGGTGAGTCCAACTATATCAGCTGGCACTGTTCCACCTCATGCACCAGCTTCCGTTCCTTCCCACCCAGTGAGGGGACATTCCACCTTGATGTGAGGAGCCAGCACACTTCACCGTCTGGGGCACATTCTTTTTCTTCAATGCGTTTTATTTGAATATGTAAACATGAAGTCAGAAGTTAATTAAAACGTGAAGTAAAGTAAACTTCCGAGTGGTAATATTCTAAAGATGTTTTGTTGTGTTGGAAAAAGTCACCATGAGATGACCACAAGCCGAAAGGTCTCATTAGTGTAGACGCATCCAACTAATGGAGACCTTTCTGCTTGTGAGACTTTTATTATCCTTATTTTGTTCTACCACGTTTTTACACTTTGCTTTATATCCTAGAAATTCATACATATTTCACAATATTGTCCTAGTTCTAGGTGTTGTCCCTGTTTCCTATACTGGCTGTTACGTTACATTACACTAAAGACGGGAGAGGTCTTTGGCACTCACTGGTGCCAGGCTGTCCAAGGCCTTTTATGTAATTAATAAAATTTTGAATTGAATCACTGGACGCCAATGAAGGGAGGTGGGCTGGATGATTGTTATCAGCCTTGCTGCTGTTTAGAGCGGACTGAGTGATGGCAAGAAGAAGCAGTTTTCAGTAATCTAAAGTTTTTGGGTGATATAAGTTTGATTTTTGTGATTTTTGTTACTGGAAGAAAACAGGAGTGAATGGTGATGAATGATGTGCTGATCAAAACGAATACTTCGACTTCTTGAGGCAGTATTTGTGTTACCAGCGAGTGGAGTCCAATATAGTGACTGACCCCCTCACACATCAGCACCGTCACTGAAAGGAGGGACTTAACTGGCTCTCTCTGCCCAGGCTGAGCTGTTCTGTGGAAATATATGTTATGTAAATGAAGAACAGCATACAGTACATTTATTTCTGTGAAGGGTCTGTGTTACATACAACTTAGCATTTACAGTGAATAAATGACTGGTTCACATGACTTTATTTAAAATGTGTTTTAGTCTGTTGAGTTTGTACCATGCATAGGAAATAACACTCAAATAGAAACATTTCTGCCTGACTCTGGCCCTGTCGCCCCCACTACAATTATTATGACACTGCTCAGCAAATTCGTATTAATAC
>NC_040028.1:21924667-21963327 GCF_000972845.2 Larimichthys crocea | reverse complement strand
CATCTCCTCCCTGTAAACTGGCGAGGAGAGAAACTTTCCCCAAAGCGAGCCGTCGGGCACTCTGTTTCTTTCTCTCCTCTCCCCTTCTCCCACAGGTCACATTTTTAACTTTACTTTCACCACACTGACATTCAGCATTACATGGTCTGACTTTAGATGATGGTCTGCTCTACGGTTCCTAATTTTTGGCGCCTTCTTGATCTACCACTTTCGTTTGTCATTCCTGTATTCCACTAGTGTGCCGAGTGCTTCATTAGAGATTTTTCTGTGTCCTCTCTGCAGTCATCGCCATGGCACACACGTCACCTGAGCACATGCTTGCAGTTTAATTTTGCTTGTTGACCTGCCGTTCTGGGACCCTGGTCTGTGCTCTGGCTCACACCCTCCTCAAGTCCGCCTTTTGACTTTGACTTTTATCTATTTTGTCTCCTTCGCTGCTGTTGCAGCGTCTGTCAGTAATATATGTCTGTCAGACCACACTCCTACATGTTACCATTAGATTTTTCAGTTTCCACCACATCTAGATCGCTGCCTTTCTAATCCGCTAACATTTAGAGTTTTCTCCACCGTCCTGGTACACTGCTAGAGTCCGCAGTACGACTCCCTGGAGAACCTCAACCGTGCTCACTCCTGCGCATGTTCACCTTTTTAAGTTGCATCACTTCCCTATTCAGGTCCGTTACATCTTGGGTCCCTCTTTGTCTTTAATAGCATTCCCTTCACAGTGCCAGACTCCCCGCTCTATATCAGCTCCCACACCTGGAAGCATGCTTCTCTGATATCTCGTTATATGGCTTATACATTTTTTTAAAATACTCTCCTCCATTCTCCGATCCCTCTTCGCCTCTTTCCTGTTTTCCACCCTACTTTTCGCTAACAAACACGTGATGAACTGAACAAATAGGCTTTTTTCCTTCCTTTTTCTCTCCCCCCTCGCAAATGATACACTGTGTGTAAACACACCAATTGCGTGAACCCATTTATATTACTCGTTATTATCAACGATTTTTCAACGTTATTATGGATTTTTCCTGCAGCTGCCAGACGTACTGGTTACTTGATAAATGAAAACCTAACGTATTGTGGTCCTCCCGTACTCTGCGTCTTTCCATAGGTCCGGCTTAATGTGGCCTTGTCACTAGTAACTAGATCCAGTCGTAACGTTATATGTTGGTCATCGTCCAGGCCAATATTTAATACCTTTATAAAATGATTTTAGGAACTGTCATCCTTTCAACCTTCCGTCAATCTACAACTTGACGTGTTCTAGTTTCTTTCTCTGCCTTTGACCTGTCCCGTACGCCTGCGCTTTGTTCTTACTGGCCAGCCCGACTTCTCCCTTCTCTTTTACTCCCTGGTTTGCCGGGCTTGTCTTCCCGTCCCTCTTTCTGTTTCTCTCTCTCCTCCTCGGTAACACAAGCTTCCCTGTCATGTTCAGACTCGACACTGCTGCCGGATCGGCCCCTGCCTGAGACGGGAACTCCACTTTCAGTAACCCAGCTTGCCCTGAGGCATGTTTGTAGCCGGACACCAAAGATTACTCGAGTAATCCATAACTAATTATGAATACTTTTCTACCACCAGTCATGAGAGTTTACTCACGATTCACTGAGTCGTAAACACATCGTAATAATGTGTCCATTATCGCATGAAAATGTGTCTCAAAAGGACCACGTTAAGATGAAGTTAACCTATTTTACATGGGCCACTTTATTAGTAGGTAGCTGTTGTCTCGCTCAGTTTGTTAGCCAGGGGGATGTTCTAACCCAGACTACCAGGGATAAAGAGGAGGTTCACCCGGTCTTGGCCTGTCGTGCCCATAGACACGGATGTGTCTTCGGACACTATATAACATACAATCAGTATCTATGTGATCTTCCTGTTACCTGCTATAAACGTTACGTATACTCTTGTGTTTTCACATGCTTTGCCCAGTGACTGTTAGTCTTTTGACCTGTCGTATCATCCCGGCCGAGAGCTGTTTCAGCACAGACTCAGTGAACGTTGCAGCCTTTCCTCCCACCCGTGTGTGCAAAACATTGACACAGGCTCTTTATACATTTAACTCCTGTTGTTCGTCATGCCGCCCGCCTGAAGTTGATCTTTATCCTGTTCTTTGGCAGGACTCGATTGGCACTCTGTCGCCTTTCAGCCCGTAACCTCGACACGATGACCTCTTTCTCGTTGCTCGCAACCCTCCTCCGGTCTCCCCTATTGTTCCAACCAGGGCTGTTTCTATGGCTCCGGTTTTTAAATGAGGCCTAAATTTCAAACATAATGAGCATATGGTTTTACAGAGATTAATCCTCATACTCCTCTCTGCACCAGCTTTTCGAAAACATTTCTGGAGTTGTCAGACCGATGACTGACCCCACTCGGCGTCCCTATCTTCTCCTGGTCCCATAGTGCTTGCTCCCCCCATCCCCTGTCTTTCCTTCTTCCCTTTGCTTCTGACCTATTCCTGGACCTTCTGCCCGTCCTTCGTGTCATGTCACTACAGACTGTACCTCTTTGAAATACTGCAACATTCGAACACGTCTTGCTGCTCGTGACGGTCTCCCCGCCCTTTTTCTTGTCAGCGGTCGCCTACTGATTGTTTGGACGTTGCTGCTGTTGTTCTCTTCTTGTCTTTGGACCTGCTCGCCAGCGTTCTCCTTGTATCCAATCAGATTTCTTCCTTTCCGCAATGGCCTTTTCCCCCTCCCCTTGTGTTTAGCATACACACAGAATCAGCCCGAGCTTTCTTTCCTTCGTAGTCTACGAGTGTCGTGTCCTTAGTCGTGATGCCTTGTGGTGTGTTTCTTTTTTTCTCCTTCTACCGCACTTCGACGGATATTTACTTTTATCTCCTGGTCGTCTCCTGTCCTTCAGCCATTTCTGGGGCAGGTTTTTACCAACTTTCTTCTTCTTTTCTCTCCGCTAATCTGGTATTTAGCTGCGCCGCTCGCTCCGTTGTGGCTGCTAGCCGATTCCTACGCTTTTCTCTTACAGGCAGCCACATTCAGACAACGCAACAACACACGTTTGGGTCACTCAACTGGTGCATACTGCATGTTGTTTAATCATTTAACCTGTCGTTCAAAAGCACATTGTGCGTAACTCTAACCTCGCATTAGAATATACTAAATCATTTAATCTAACTCTTCTTTGACTTTTACAGATCGGTTTCGTGGATCATGTGGACCACTGTAAACTACTGCTGACCCCAGCTGAGCTTGCTTTGTAGGCTCATGTTAGCTCAGTATGCTTAGTCCGCGTCTTGATCCTTTCGGACTGTGACCGCTCAGAGCCCCGGGGTTCTCAGTGTTTAGTGTTCTCTGTACCACACGGCCGGCCCTCTGGACCACCAGGAAGAAAATTACAGAAGAAGAAGTAGAAGGAGGTTTTACAGCGTTTAGCAGTCAGCACGCTTCTATGGACTTTTAATGCAGAGGCACGCCGCTAGTGATAGAGGAGCAGCCTGAAGGAGTTTGTATTTGTTTGAAATTACCCTGCGCTGCGTTAACAAACTTATATATATTTTTTTACATTTTCTGATTATGTCTTTGTGACAGCACTTTGGCTCCTTCAAATGCCCGTATCTATCCTAACATCTGGTAACTAACGCTGTCATGACAAATTGTCAGATAATATTTCTAGCGCTCCTGCAGAACCCAGTAGTCTGACAGGTCCTCGTTTATTATTTGAACAATCTCCATTTTTATATCTCTTTTCAAAACTGTAGTTCTCTTCTTGTTTTTAGTCTCTGCGTTTGCCTTGTTACTTCACATACTAGTTCTGTGCCCGGACTATTTTCACCAACCAAAATCCGCTTTTTTCACTCAGCTCGGGAATTACGTTCATACCCGTCCCAGGTGCCTCTACGTTGGTGTATGTCTTCGCCCTGTACGGCACCGATCTTGATGCTTTCTTTCACTCGTCAGCTCTCCTCGACCACCATATAACTACTCCGACTGTCTTTGACCCTCAACCACAGGCAGCCAGTACTTAGTCTTAGGCATCCTTTATAAGAACAGGTTCGCCTCTTTCTAAATCCCGTTAAATAATGTGGCCTGCCCCTGCATTCCCTGTTTTTTTCATTTTAACAGTATGTGAAACTCTTTGTGCGTTCTTTTTCCCTCACCCATCCATATACAAACAGCCTTAACTGATGTTAAAATAAAACCGACCCACTCCAAAAGTCTGAAACTCAGGTTGTCTTTGACAAACAGGCTCAGTGTCAACGCTCCACTGGTGCGCGTTCAGCTGGCAGATGCGGTTTACCCTTTTGTTTGCACAGGATGGAATGTATCGGAGTCTTATTGCCAAACGGATCAAAAGATTCCCCGAGCAGCTTCGGAGCTTGGTAGCACGACTAAGTCTTGTTCACTATATCCAAACACGGAGAGCCTCCCTTCCCATGATCGCTTGGGCCGAAGGCCCCGAGAGAGATATATACATCTACCTGCCCCTCTCCTTTGACTATCGTAATGTTCATGGACCTGTCTTTTTCTTTCTTTCCACTAGCCGTCATGGTGGGCAACACCATTTCACTCACAAAACATCTTTCTTGTTTTAAATTCTCTTTCATTCTGCTTCACAAACGCTGCGATGCCCCAAATCCAATCAAGGAGCTTTTTCTCCCTTCATGATCGTTCGTTCCTTCCTTCGTGCTTAATTTAATCAGTCTGCACCATTCTTTCCGCCGTCCTCGTGCAGACCAGGCTGTACGTCCTTTCAGACCTTTCCTCCTTGTTCCTCATCAGTGTTCATTGGTGATTCACGTCCTACATTATAGTCCACCCCTCTTCATGGGGGGGGGGTTTCCTTTGTCTCATTACATACTCCTGTTCATACTTATCCCTTTTTGCTATCCCACTTTAGCATTGTACCACTACCCTAGCTTGCCTCCCTTTCTACCTATTCACCTGTTACTCAAGCCTGGCTGTACCACCAAGCCACATTCTAGCTCATTCGCGCCTTCTTCTGCTCAGCCTTAATTTCCTCCTCGTTTCCAGTGTTTCTAGACAGTTGCCCCCGGGGAGCGTCATGGAGACTTATCGTTCCTATGTTTTTGACAGTCTGTGGGGCCGTCACGGCGACACTACGTCCTCAGGTTTTACTGCCCACCTATTGTTTTGCTCGCGGCAGCCGTGCTTACATCAGCAGACTACGTCCAGTGTTTTTTAGACATGTCTTCGCTCCTTTGGGGACGTCACTCCAGATGACTACGTCCCAGGTCTTTTTCCTCCGACAGTCTGCTGGGGTACGTCGGCGTATTCTTATCGTCCCAGGTTCTAGAATCAGTTCTGCGGTGGACGCACAGGACTAGTCCAGGTTTTAGTGACAGTCTGCTGGGGACGTCTCAGAACTACGTCCAGGTTTTAGGACCGTTGCGGCCTCTTCCTTGGGAATCCTCGTCACAGACGACTTACCTCGTCCAGGTTTTAGACAGTCTGTGGGGACGTCACGGAGACTACGTCCACGCGTTTTTTTATTGACAGCCTCACTTGGTGGGGAGTCACCGCGCGACTACGTCCAGGTTTAAGACCAGCCTCCCTGCCGGGGACCGCCACCGAGACTACGTCCAGGCTTTAGACCTTGTCTGTCGGGGACGTCAACGGAGGGACTACGTCCAGGTTTAGACAGTCTCGTTGGGCGTCCCACGGAGTACTACGTCTCAGTTTTTAGACAGTCTGGGGTACGTCACTCGAGACTACGTCCAGGTTTTAGACAGCTGCGGGACGTCACGGAGACTTCGTCCATGGTTTAAGACAGTCCTGTCGGGACGTCACAGAGACTACCGTCCAGGTTTTAGACAGTCTGCTTTTGGGGATCGTCACAGAGACTCATTCCAGGTTCAGACAGTCTGCGGGACGTCACGGAGACCTACGTCCATGTTTGGGACAGTTTCGACACAATGAATAAATGTATATGTATTTCTGTATTTTTGTTATGAATGTAACTGTATTCCCAGATTGGACTCTTGATTTCAAAGGTCGTGAGCGACCGATATTAAAATATAAAACTTGTTGTTTTCCTCCGAGGCCTTCCCCTGGACAAACCTGAGACAATCTTCCTGCATTCCTTAAAAGTTCTTAAAAGTGAACTCGTATCTGTTGTGAGGGTCGGGATAAACTATTCCTGAAGGTTTTCAGACTCTCCTATGTGCAGGACGTCTGAGCGTGATTGTCTACACTGCAGGTTTGAGTGTGCGGTGTCCCCCATGGCACCTATGACAGGTCACAATACCTTAACTATACTTCAGCACGCCTGCCTTTCCCGGTATACCTTCTGGCAAGTAATCGGCCTCTGTCCTCTCGTCTGTCCCCGTCGCTTGCCTCCGTTTCTCTTCTTCTTCACTCCTGTCCGGGACTTTCGACTTACGTCCGGACTGTAGTCTCACCTTTGACAGCGTCTTCCGCCTCCCCGTGCGTACCGCCCAGCCTAGTTGATACAGTACGTACCTCCACTGCTGTACTTGTATGCCCTACTTTTTTGTGACAACCATCTTTCCCCTCATTGGTCTCACACAAATCCGTTATACGTGTGCCTCTTGGTCACCTTGCTCAGTCACATGATTCATGCTGGAAAATACGTGAGTGCAGAACCATGCTGCCCTCAGTGACATGAAACACAAAGATTTCTGCCACAGGTAAAACACTGCTGCAGAGCCTGTGTTAAGGAGCCGGAAGTTGGGGACCAAAAAAAAGCTCACACCCTCACCTGACTCACCTTAGACTCTTTCAAAAAAACCATGAAGCGGCTTTACGTTTTTTTCCTCTTCATGCAAGAGGACAACGGCATCTGAAAAAACACACTGCGTCCTTTTCCTCAGAACAGATTCACCGTCCGACCAAACTAACACTTCCTTCGTGCGTGAGTTCAGCTACAGGAGAGAAAAGTGGAAACTCCAACACTGCTGCTTCAAGCTGCTGACGCTCCACACACTGATTTGAGTTTGACTAAAAACTGAACTCAAAGGAAATCTCAGTGAAGTTCGTAGAGGAGGGAGGGGAGCCATGACTGACTGTACTTTCTGTCTGTTGTGTTTCAGCCCACTCCAGGACTACAATGGCTTCCAGATCGAGGAGGATCTCTGCTGTCCGTCTGTCAGGAGGTCTTTAGAGATCCTGTTGTTCTGTCATGTAGCCCCAGCTTCTGTAAAGACTGTCTGAAGAGCTGGTGGACAGAGAAACCAACACGAGAGTGCCAGTTTGTAGAGAAGATCTTCAAAGGGCTCCACCTTTAGCTCGGTGCTGAAAGACCTTTGTGAGGCCTTCTTGTTGGAGAGAGATCAGAGATCTTCAGAGGCTCTCTGCAGTCTGCACTTGAGAGACTCAAACTCTTCTGTCTGGACCATCAACAGCCTGGTGTGTCGTCTGCAGAGATTCAGAAAAAAAACACGCGACCACAGATTCCAGAACCATCGATGAAGCTGCACGACAACCAAGAAGAACCTCAGGAAACTCTGGAGCCCTTAAAAGAGAAGTTAAAGGTTTTTGAAGAAGTTAAAGTGAAGTTTGATCAAACAGCAGACACACATGAAGGTCCAGGCCCGACGCACAGAGAGGCCAGATTAAGGATCAGTTTAAGAAGCTTCACCAGTTTCTAGAAGAGGAAGAGGAGGCCAGGTGGCTGCACTGAGGGAGGAAGGGAGCAGAGAGTCAGATGGATGGGAGAAGAGGAGGGCTTTGGCAGAGAGATAGCAGTCTTTCAGACACCGAGAGCCACAGAGGACGAGCTGAGAGCTGAAGACGTCTCATTCCTGCACAAAACAAGGCTGCAGTGCAAAGAGTCCAGCAGCGCCCCTGCTGGATGATCACAGCTGCCCTCAGGAGCTCTGATAGACGAGGCCAACACCTGGGCAACCTGACTTCAACATCTGGAGCAACATGAAGGACATGGTCTCCTACACTCCTGTGGTTCTGGATCCAAACACTGCTCATCCAAAACTGATCCTGTCTGAAGATCTGACCAGTGTGGACGAGGAGAGACAGCAGCTTCCTGACAATCCAGAGAGGTTTGATTATTCTCTGTTCTGGGCTCTGAAGGATTTAACTCGGGACTCCCAGCTGGGATGTCGAGGTTGGAGACAGTACAACTGGCTCTGGGTGTGTTAGCAGATCTTCCAGAGGAAGGAGCTTACTGGGTCTGGATCATGGAGAAGGTTTTTCTATAGGTGCTGACTACTATGCAGACATTCACCATCAGATCGATCCACTCTGCTCTCCAAGTCCAGAAGAAGCTCCAGAGGATCAGATGAATCTGGACATGAACAGAGGAAAACTGTCGTTCTCTGATCCTATACAAACACACACATACACACCTTCACACCCACTTTCACTGACAAATGTTTCCATACATTACACGTGATGAATGAAGATATTATCACATAAAGTCAGAGTGGAACAGTGGAACAGAGCAGTTAAGAGACCAAACTTGCCCCCTCACGTGGATTTACCATGGAAGATGACCGAGGAGAAGCGCTTCGCGGACATTTACCGTTAAACAAATAGAAAACGCTTTTGTGTCTATGTAAATAAATATGTTTTTTATTATTTTAATAGTTTCATGTTATTACAAACTTAAGTTTATTATAAAAACAGCTTTGTGCTGTGATGTTGTTTTTTGTTGTCCATATGTTAGAATAAGATTCGTTTTTAATAATTTATAATTATTTAATAATAATTCTTAAAACACAAAACTTAAATCCAAATAAAAACAAAACTTGTAGTTCAAAATTGTTTTTTTTCTCTGTACTGCTGAGCTTTCTGTGCCGTATATGTTTACTATTTTTTTTTTTTTAGGATTTACTGTATCTATATATAACAATCCTTCTTTTTGTATCTCCTCTGTTTGTCTGCCTTCATGAGTTTAATGGACTTTAGAGTATAAAAATGTTAAAGAACTACAGACCTGCATGTTTTCTGTTTTTTAAAATCTTTTTTTTAAACCTTAAAGCATTGCCAATAAATAAATTAAAAAAGTTGCCTTTAAAATATTTTTTTGTTGTTTGTTTGTCTCTCTGTTTAAGAAAGGAATCGGAGCAGACGGTTCGCTGATTATCCGTTATCACTGTTAAAATGATCAGGGTGGTTTAACTTACAAACTTAACCCTTGTATGGTATTCGGGTCTGTGGGACCCGTTTTCAGTTTTATCTGAAAGAAAAATGAAACAATTATTATTTTTTCACCTGAAATTCATTGGCTTTGGCTCATTTTCTGTGAAGAAACCTAAATCAAAACACATTTTCTCTGACCGCATATTCTAAACCCCCACCCTACGCATTTATATTACATACAGGGTGGTTTGGGTCCACTGGACCCGGGCTAATAAGTGTGGAAGCTGTGGTCCTGTGTACCCCCACTCTGTCTTCCTCCTTTCTTGGGCTACTGATAGTGTTTTCTGCCCCTTCTGCACAAGTGTGGTGTGTGTGTGTGTGTGTGTGTGTGTGTGTGTGTGTGTGTGTGTGTGTGTGTGTGCTTCAAACACCATCTACTCTTACATTCCTGCACACTTTCCCCTTTCATCTTGTGGGAACCAACCTTTTTTTTTCTCATTCATTATCACACCTGCAAATGGGTGTGTAACACCTATAAATATGACTCTGCCATGTGGTCACTTAACATGACTTATCAGATGGCCCAAAGATTTTGCTGGCCCTCCAATGATTTTGAAGAGACAGAAGCTTCTGATGGTGAGATCGAGGAAGAGGTTTCTGGCGCAGGGACTGGACTGGATGCAACATCTGGTTTCTGGCAGGTTCCTCTACCACCAGGGGTCGGCAACTTTTACCACTCAAAGAGCCATTTGGACCAGTTTCTCACCGTAAAGAAAGCTCCGGGAGCCGCAAAACACTTTTGACATTTAAAATAACACGGCATGCAACGTTTTTTTATTATTACATTTAATGAAGGACTGCACGGCATTGAAACTTCTGTTTCTTCAGACACTTTTCTTTTCTTAGAATTCTCCATAGTTGGCCTACCTGGGGTTAAGAAATCGGTCGCTGCGGGGGTCAGACACTTTTGTTTTCTAATTCTTCATGTTAGCTCTAGCTACCTGCGGTCTGGTTGGAACGTAGCTACTGTCTAGGTTCGAACGGTTCTGTAAGTTCAAGAATGCGCGCGATAGCCAAAAAATGTATTTTTAATATGGTTTATTAATGTAACAATTATACCATGATCTTCATATTTAGATTACATTTTCAAAAACTAAGAAATACAAGAAAGTCAACAAGATACTGTAGGACCCTGCAGTAATGGTACAGTGTTACGATGTTGAGTTCTGTGGTTCCCATGGTGCGTGAATGCACCTGAATGAGAGCAAGGGGGCTGGGGAGCAGGTGAGAGGGGGAGTGGATGGAGTGCGGCGCGAGTGAGGCTGATGTGTGGGACCTGTGATGTCGTTTGGCGTGGTTATGGCCGACAATAACCCAGTTCTGTAACGAAACTGTTTGGCAATAAAAGCAGGTTGGCCAAATAACGCCTCATTATTCCTCACGCGTCCGGCTGGATGCTACAATACATTTTAATTTAATAGTCATCAATTATTTTCAAAAGTCACAGGGAGCCAGATCAGAGGGATCAAAGAGCCGCATGCGGCTCCGGAGCCGCGGGTTGCCGACCCATGCTCTACACGGAGAATCGCAGCCTTTAACAACTTTTATTACCCCCTTTGGAAGATATTGCTTTGCAGGATGTGCTTAAAAGCTGTGAAAAAGAGTGAATTTTCTGTGGAGAAAGTCAAGTTCCTTGGACACAACATTAGCGCATCAGGAATCGAGTGGCATCGAAAACATGCCATGAACTATGTTGGCAAGTTTTCACCAGCTCTCACAAAACCCCTACGTGACCTGTTAAAAAGTGACAGCACATGGACGCACAACAAAAAACTGCCTGAAAAAATCAAAAAAGAGCTGAGTTCTCCTCCAGTCCTTGCACAGTACAGCCCAAAGAAAGAAACAATGGTATCTGCAGATGCGTCTTCATATGGACTTGGGGCAGTCCTCCTGCAGCGTCAAGCAGATGATAGGTGGAGACCTGTCGTGTACGTATCACGGAGCCTGACACCCACAGAGGTCCAGTATGCGAAAAAGAAGCACTAGCAGCAACATGGGCCTGTGAGCGGCTCGGTTCATATCTGCTATGCTTAGAATTCACAGTGAGAACTGATCACAAACCCTTAATCTCACTGCTTGGCTCTCGGTCCTTGGATGATCTACCTCCAAGAATTGTTAGGTTTAGGTTAAGACTGTTGAGGTTCAACTACAAAATCATACATGTCCCGGGAAAACAACTTGTCACTGCTGACACTCTCAGCAGAGCCCCCCTGGGAATGGAGGACAGAGAGGCCAATAGCAGCTTGCAGAAAGAATGCTGTGCTTACATCGACCATATTCTACAACATTTACCTGCCACTGAAAGTAAACGAGCCCACATCAAGGAGGCTCAGAGCACAGACGGCATTTGCAAGCAGCTGAAAACATTAACCTCACAGGAGAAGCATCCCTGAGCATCTTCAGCCATTCTGGCCAGAGAGGAACGACATTCACATGGCAGAGGGCATGCTTCTCAAAGGTGAGAGGATTCTGATCCCTGGAAGCATGCAGCAGGAAATGTTGGAAAGGTTGCATGAAGGCCATCAGGGAGTGACTAAGTGTGTGGCAAGGGCACAACAATAATAATAATAATACATTTTATTTTAAAAGCGCTTTTCAGGATATTCAAAGACACAGAGAAGAACATTAAATCATCAAAACAATATAAGCGTGCAACTAAAAAACACATAGACATTAAACATTAAAAGCTATTTTAAAAGGTGTGTTTTTGTCAGAGATTTGAAGGTGGGCAGGTCAGTACAGTCACGGATGTGTTTGTGGAGAGAGTTCCAGAGGGAGGGGCAGCTGCAGAGAAGGCCTGTCGCCCCAGGTCGGTGCCTGGTCCTAGATGGAGGAGTCAGGAGGTCAGCATCAGATGAACGGAGGCTGCGGGATGGATTGTGGCGATGAAGCAAGTCAGTGAGTGGAAGGGGGTCTGGTTATGGAGGCTTTTGTGTGTGAGGAGGAGATTTTGAACGAATAGCTGTGAACTGGGAGCCAGTGGAGTTTTTGGAGGACTGGAGTGATGTGGGTGAGCAGACGAGCAGCAGAGTTGGATGACTGTAGTTTTTTTTAAGTTTTGGATGGTGTGCCATAGAGGATGCTGTTGCAGTAGTCAATTCTGGAAGGGATGAAGGCGTGAATGAGGGTCAGCACGGGGAAGGACAGTGAGGGGCGAAGTCGGGCTATGTTCTTGAGATGGAAGAAGGCAGATTTGGTTGAGTTGATGTTCAAAGGAGAGGTTATGTCAAAGATGACGACACGGAAGATTGCGACCGTGGGGGGATGGAGACAGTGGAGTTGTCGATGTTGAGGCGGAAGCAGTCAAGGACCCTATGGGGGCCAGGGATAACGACACATTAAAGAGATGGTGGAAAGGTGCGAAATCTGTGCCAGCATGCACAGACAAAGACAGAGCCTTTAATGACCACACCTCTACCAGCACGACCATGGCAAAAAGTGGCCGCTGATATCTTTCAGTGGAAAAATGGACATTATATCGTGGTGGTGGACTACTACTCGTGATACATTGAAGTGGCAAACCTCCCGACCCTGACAACAGCTACAACTGTGGAGCGGCTGAAGGTAATTTTTCTAAGATTCGGAGTGCCTGAAATCTTGGTGACTGACAACGGGCCGCAGTTTGCTTCCACAGACTTTGCCGTTTTTGCACAGGACTATGGTTTCAATCACACAACCAGCAGCCCTCGCTATCCACAGAGGCGAGGCGGAGAGAGCTGTCCGCACAGTCAAACAACTGCTCAACAAAAGTCCAGACCCTCAGAAAGCTCTTTTGGCTTACAGAGCTACACCACTGGCTCACGGGCTGAGTCCGGCGCAGCTGCTGATGGGGAGGAGGATACGATCAACAGTTCCTACAACTCCACAAGCGTTGAAACCAGCCTGGCCAAACCTCAGAGCTTTCAGGGAAAAAGACAAGGAACTAAAAGCAAAGCAGAGAAAGTCATTCAACCTGAGACACAGGACACAAAACTTACCGGTACTGGTCCCAGGTCAGAGAGTGTGGATTAGAACAGCGCAGACCACAGCTACTGTTCAGGGACCTGCTTCAACACCAAGGTCTTACACTGTGGAAACAGACCAAGGGAGCCTAAGACGAAACAGGGCTCACTTAACAGTGCTCCCTGAGAGAAATCTGCCCTATCCTGATGTGACAGAGACTCTCCCAAGTCAACCAGAGTTAGCTGAAACAGTGACCAGGTCAGGAAGAGTCTCCCGCCCACCAGATAGATTGGACTTGTGAACATTCTAGTTTACCAGAATGTTCCCAGAGAAAAAAAAAGTGCATGAATGTATGGAGTTTGTTGTTCATTGTTCTGAAAAAAAAGAGAGAATTAATAATAATAATAACCGAGTGTTATGTTGGATACAGATGTTATGAATATCAATATACCTGTTAAGAACAGACGAGAGAAAAAGAAGTTATGTCGAGTAAACCTGAAGTCTCCGGTGTCTGCTTTCGTGCATAAATACAAACACAACAGCGGGACGTTGCCTGGAATGGGTAGACCGGGGCCCCCTCCTGGAGCCAGACCTGACAAGGGAGCTTCCTGACCAGTATTTGGTGGTCAGAGCCCTTAGTCCTGGCCAGAGACCCCACCGACCGATGGCTCCACCATCAGCCTATGGTCCCACCATCAGCATGGTGAGAAATAGGGGTCAAGTGCTTTGCCAGCCGTGAGGCGGACAAAGGCAGGGACCTGGACATGCTTTTTCTCGGCATCACAGACTGGTCATCAGGGTGTGAACATCACATCACTGGCAGAAAATGAACCGCAGTTGGTGGGTTGGGTGGGGTCCTGGAAGGGATTCCACCTGGTGACTCTATAGTTCTGCTGGGGGACTTCTGTGCTACTCACGGATTGGCCATAACAAACACCACATTGAAGCATAATGATATTCATAAATGTACCTGGTACCAGAGTACCCTAGGGCGCAGGCCAATGATTAATTTTGTGGTCATGTCATCAGATCTGCGCCCATATGTCTTGGACAGTCGGGTGAAGAGAGGAGTTGGATCAGATGGAGGGGGAGAATGCCGGACAGATCTGGTAAACCCAAATATGTAGTGAGGGTGAACTGGGAACGTCTAGCAAAAGCTCCTGTCCAGGAGATCTTCAGCTAACACCTCTGGAAGCACTTTTTGAACTTGGTTGGCCCATGGGTCTCCTGAGGTAGCAGACAGGTATAGGGCAGGTAGAAGGGCTGCAGCTTCAGTAGTCGCTTTCAGTTGGCCTCAAGGAAGTTTTTACAAAAATGGGGGCCAAAGGGTGTGCTATAATTATTTCGGTATTACACAACTTAGCGTCCCTGGAAATGTTTTAGGGTGTTGGAAAGGGGCCTCTGACCGATTGTCAAACCCCAGATTCAGGTGGAGCAATGCGGATTCCGTCCTGGTTGTGGAACAACGGACCAGCTTTATACCCTTGCAGGGGACTTTGACCATCCAGTCTACATCTGCAGTGTGGACTTGGAAAAGGCTTACAACTGTGTCGCCTGGGTGTTCCACTTTTGCATTGGCTTCACTTTACAAACCTGTTCACAAAATAAACAAATCAAAACAGCGAGTGTCAGGTAAATTATTAAAATTAATCTGTGTACAGTGTTTAGTGCATTTCTATAGCAATGATGATTGTAATACAGGGTCAGTTCTGATGACATTGGCACAGGAAAACAGTGAACACCACCTGTGGTTCAGGCCTCTAGAGTTTGATGAAGTTGTTCTGATAGTCGTAGACCTTGGTGCAGATTTTAATGAGATCCACTGAGGGTTATGAAGGCTGATTAAAAACCATCCACAGACTCAAACAGTTCACTTTCTGAATCCTGAAGGTCTGTGTTTTCTGTGATATTTCAACAGATACAAGTGTATGTGGAGGTCAGGTACAGGTGAATGAAAGAAAATCTAATAGTGACTGTATATAGTCTGTTTATATAAGACAACCTTCATGGATAATCAAGTAAACGTAACATATATAATTATTGATGGGTACGTGAACATTGATAAATACGGATATCTTTACTTTGTGATCATGTTCACAGCATATATTCTGATACTCTGCAGTAATTCTACTGTTGTCTATCTGATCTGGATTCACCCAAACCTCCATGAGCCTATGTACATTTTCATTGCAGCTTTGTTAATCAACTCTGTTGTTTACAGCACTGTTTTCTACCCAAAGCTTCTGATTGACTTTCTGTCTGACAAACAGATCATAACATATTCAGCCTGTGTCTTTCAGTGGTTCATATTTTACTTTTTAGCCTGTTCAGAGTTCTTACTGTTGGCAGCTATGGCCTATGACAGGTATGTGTCTATATGTAAACCTCTGCAATATCCAACCATCATGAGAAAAAACACTGTGATTATGTTCTTGGTTTTAGCCTGGCTTGTGCCTTTTTGTAAGATTGCAGGGCCAATTCTTCAGAATGTGAATAAGAAACTCTGTAAATTTACTTTCAAAGGAATCATTTGTAACAGCACAGTTTACAAGCTTCACTGTGTGGAATCAAGAACAGAGAATATATATGGTTTGATAGTTTTTGTAAATCTTGTACTTCTCCCTGTACTCTTCATACTGTTTACATACACCAGAATATTTATAATAACTTATCGAAGTTGTAGAGAAGTCAGGAGAAAAGCTGCACAGACCTGTTTACCTCACCTCATAGTTTTAATCAACTTCTCCTGTTTGAGTGCATATGATGTACTTCTGCTGAGACTGGAAATTGATTTTCCAAAAACTGTACGTTTCATAATGTCCTTACAATTATTAGTGTATCATCCTCTCTTTAATCCGATCATATATGGACTAAAAATGAAAGAAATTTATAAACACCTCAAGAGGCTGTTTTGCAGAATGTGATAACTATAACTGGATATGAAGCTGCAGTCATCGCTTTGTGTCATCATTTATAGGTATGACTTATGTGATTCTTGGAATGTTTTTAATGTGAGGGTTTATTTCTATAACGCGCAAAACATCACCTTCATCACTGTAATGACTCATGACAAAGAAATTGGCTGCAGTTTTCAGAAACCCTGAAGAGGTCAAAACTCCAGCGTCTCTAAATAAAACTAGAAAAACTTGCATATCCTGCGGAAATACAGTGTGGATGCCCTCTGCTGAAATGCCCGATGCATCTATGGAAATTTGTATGAAAAGATAGAATTGTAGGATATTTTGAAATATTGAATGAATTTGTAGAATAGTGTGAGATTACCTGAACAAAGTTAAGTAATCTTTCAATATTTGCAATATTTATAATGTTCATTCTGTTTATACTGCGATATTTGCCATATTTAGAGTTTATTTATACTTTTGACTTGTATATATTTTTATATTGTATGTTTTACATTGCATGTATGTGGCTGTTTGCACCAGGGATCTGAGGGGAACGCTATTTCAATTCTCTGTATGTACTGTACACATAGCAGCATTGACAATAAAGTTGACTTGACTTAACAAGTGAGAATTGTAAAATATTGTGAAATATTGTATGAATTTGTAAAAAATTAAAGAAAAGTGTAAAAATGTGGTAGAACAATAATAATAATAATAATAATAATAATAATAATAAAGATTCTCATTAGTGTGGATGCGTCTACACTAATGAGACCTTTCTGCTTGTGGTCATCATCATGGTGACTTTTCCAACACAACATCTTTAGAATATTACCACTCTGAATTTTACTTCACTTCACGTTTTAATTAACTTCTGACTTCATGTTTAACATATTCAAAAAAAACGCATTGAAAAGAAAAAGAATGTGCCCCAGACTGTGAAGTGTGCTGGCTCCTCACATCAAGGTGGAATGTCCCCTCACTGGTGCATGAGGTGGAACAGTGCCAGCTGGATATATTTGGACTCACCTCTACACATACCATTGGTTCTGAAACCAGACTTCTAGAGAGGGCGTGGACTCTCACCTTTTCTGGAGAGAAAACGGCTAGTATTGGGCTCCTCACAAACCCCTGGCTGAGTGCTGTGTTGGAGTTCTCCCTGGAGAGTGGAAGGTCACCTCTGTGCAACTATGAGTCGCTATGGGGAAGGCTCTGTCTGTTGTATGTGTTTGTCCACCAAGTGGAACCAGATGAAGAATTTCTTGTGCATCCCAGGGGAGGTTGGGGACATGGGAACAAGACTGCCATGTTCAAAAGCACCATTGTAGAGGAAGGTGGTAGGACATGTGGTCAGTAGGTGACCCGTGCTGGCCATGGCAACAACCATTTGGATCTTTGACTTCCTGACAGTTGCAAGGTGGTTAGAGTAGACAGGTACACCTCACACACCTTAATACACCATCAACTGTAACACTGGCGCACACCAGGACTGTGTTTTTAGTCCCCTCCCAGCCAGCATGTCCATGTGGGGCCCATATGGTTTAAATTTGGGTTGCAGATAAGGGTCCCAAGTGGGTTTGTCCGCAGTTTCCATGGTGGCCTCACCTGTGTTGGCCCATATGGGTTTCAAGTTGGTTCTGACTGGGTTTCAGGTGGGGCCCATCTTGGTGAGTTGCACAGGACCCATGTAGGCCCCATATCTTTGCCCACATGGGCATGAAGAGGGATCAGACTGGATCCAAAATTGGGCCCAACTGGGCAATTTATCTGAGACCCATTTAGGCCCCACCTGTGTGACTTTAAGAGGGATCTGGCTGGGCTTTACATGGGTCCCAAATAGGCTACATTATGGGTTTCAAGTGGGTTTGTCCGCAGTTTCCATGGTGGCCTCACCTGTGTTTGGCCATATGGGTTTCAAGTTGGTTCTGACTGGGTTTCAGGTGGGGCCCAACTTGGTGGGTTGCACAGGACCCATGTAGGCCCCATATCTTCGCCCACATAGGCACTAAGAGGGATCAGACTGGATCTTAAATGGGGTCCAACTGGGCAAATTAGGCCCCACCTGTGTGACTTTAAGAGGGATCTGGCTGGGCTTTAGGTGGGACCCAAGTGGGAGACTTTTATGCAAACCATGTAAGCCCCATATGCTCCTGAAGTGAGCTCAGGCTGGGTTTTAGGTGGGGCCTAACTTGGTGAGTTCTATTAGACACATAGGCTTCACCTGTAAGTTCCCATGTGGGCTTGAGGGCTTTTACCAATTAAAGCTCAATTAAAGTGAATTTGTACACGAGGCCAAACTGGGCAATTTATCCAAAGTGGCCCCATCTTTGCTCACATGACCTTTGATTATTAAATGAGGCTAATAATACATATTTCAGGTTGGACAGTCATACAGCATTTAAAGGTGAACTATGCAAGTCTGGTGACTTTTTCGCTGTTTTGCTAACCCTTTTCTCTTCCCCACCTGGCCATGTGCATTTGTTTTCAACAAAGCTGACATAATGTTATTTATCATAAACAATGTTATGATGTGTATATTTGTGTTGTCTTATCTGTCATAAACAAGAGATTACGGGTTACAGACCGTTTGTGTTGTGGTGCCGCCGAGATGAGAACTGGGTCAGAAGCACTGTTCCTGCAGGGTTGATTTTCGGCCAAGATATGCTAGGTGGAAGGGAAGGGAGAGCCTCCATTCTATCCGTAGTTAACCATCACAATTATTCCCAAGCTGTTAAATAAACTGATAATTTACATATAATAAAGGCAAAAGTCTTGCATAGTTCCTCTTTAATTTTTTTTTCTATTGCTTGTCTTAATGTCCAATGTTTTTCCTTGCCTCTGTAAAGCACTATGAATTGCCTTGTGTACAAATTGTGCTATACAAATAAACTTGCCCTATTCTGTTCTAATCCACATTATGGCAAAAACTATAGTATCTGTATGTGTGGTTCCCATGATGGAGTGTGGAGGAGGAGGTGTGATGTGTGAGGGTGTTTTGCTGGTGAAGCCTGCTCTTGAGTGGTTTAGACCATTAAACCATTTTACAACAATTAAAATCAGCCAAACATCATGTGCAGTCAATGCAGCTACCAGCATAATGGTTAGCCCAGCAAGGGGATGATGAATGGGCCATGCATTCTGCTTAAACTGGTCTGTTCACCTTGAGATCGCACTTGTCAAGCAGGTTCCAAGAATCCTGAACAGAGTGATCCAGAGAACCAGAGCTAATTCTGTTACAAAACAATATGGAAGGCATAAAGCCATGATTACGTGGTCTGGGATTGGCCAGAGTGCTTGTCTCTTAACCAAGAGGTTGGTGGTGCAAACCCCTCAACGGACACATAATTATTACTCAAATTTGAGGTTTTGCTTGTGAAACTGGGGTATACATGCGTCAGTTTGTCCCCTGTAATGATGGTTTCTTCATAGCTGATGCGTCAATGAAGAGACGAGTCCAAGATCTGAGGTTGAAGGCACTTTAATTTTCTGTAATACAAGCCTGGACCCATCCTTACATGCAACAGGAATCAACAAAGAATATACTTCCTTGCTACCTACTCATGTGGAAACTCAGTTGTGGTAAAGCTCTCTCTGCAACCTAAGACAGTTCCCTATTAGGTATGCTTGTCCAGACAGAGGACGCCTTGACCACTGCAAATGTCCTACAGGACATAGACTACAGTACATAGTTCACCTAAAGGCTACATCCTATATTACCATGACCTTGACTTCCAGAGCTCATCCTTGTGTCTGAAGAAGTCTCAAAGGGTATCATGCCGGCCCAGAGCTCAAAACTGAGTCCTTGTTTTTACTGAAAAAGAAATGTAAGAAAATAAAAAGCTGATTTGATTCAATTCAGCTGTTCATTTGAAACCCTTTGAAAGAAGCAGCACTAAAGGCACTGTGGCTTAGTTGTTTATAGTGCTGGTCTAGTAAACAGGAGATCCTGGGTTCAAATCCTAGCGGTGTGTGCTTTGGGTTTTTAGACTGTTAAAGTATTTTTCAAAGATTAGAACATCAAACGTCACGTTTAGTCAGTGCAGATACAAGCATAATGGTGAGCCCAGCCATTAGCAAAATCTATATTTTGCTAAAGAACATGAACGTGAAAGTCCATGAACTCTCTTTAAACTGGTCAGGTCAACAATATGAGACCGTCAAAAGCATGCGCCTAAAGCAGCACGCTCAGGGTGTTAACAAAGAGGTTGGTGGTTTATGAACTCTCAGGGACGATGGATGATTTTTCTTATGAAGTCATTTTATGAATTTGCCTGATTTGACAGAAAATTATTGAAAGATGTCACTTCCTCCACGGGAGGAACTTTCAAGTTTATTGTTCTTGCACCAAGTTCAAACCAATCGAATTCGCATTTAACTACTTATCAGAAATTGTGAAAGATCTGAATACAGTTTGACATCCAGAAAAACTCCTTCAACCCACCTTATTAGAAATACCGACAGATATATTTAAGTTTGTTAAAGTATGTTTTAGGCAGTGGGAAACATTTTGTGTGTCTTGAAAAATCTGAAGATCACTCGTCTGATCTGAGGCAGATTCAGGCCGTAAACTAGAGGATTATTGATGGGAGGAATGATCAGAAACTCCAGAGATAAAACAACAACGACAAATGGACTAATTTCATCAGTGTTGTAACGAGTCAGCAAAAGCTCACAAAAAACTGAGATAGAATAGTTTACAAATGTGACCATGTGAGGCAGACAGGTTTGTAACGCCTTTCCTCTGAATTCAGACGAACTTCTTCTGCAAACGAGCAGAATGCGCAGGTAGGTGTACAGGACGAAGAACAGGGGGATGAAGATGGTCGTCATTGTCACAAACTGACCTACGATGTTGTTCAGAGTCGTGTCCACACAGGAGAGCTGAACCACGGGCCAGTTAGAACAGAAAACCCTGTGCAGTTTATTTCCACACAGTTTTAATCGAACAGTGAGACATACACCTAAGCTGATAGCAAATGCAGGATAGAGCACAGCAAACATCAAAAGCTGAATCACCGTCTTTAAAGTCATTTTACTGTGATAATGTAAAGGCTGGCAAATAGCAACCAGTCTGTCATAGGCCATGATGCTGAGAATAATCAGCTCATATGATGCATACGTGTAAATGACATAAATCTGAATGAAACAAAGTGGGCGTGAGATGAAATGAGTGTCAGACAGAATGTCCATCAGAAACCTGGGGAAGAAGCCGGCTGAGCCGTACAGAGAGTTTAAAGACAGAAAGGAGATAAACATGTACATGGGCTGATGCAGAGACTTCTCCAGGCAGACTGCCAGAATAATGACAATGTTAGCAGAGATTATAGTCATGTAGATCAACAGACACAGACTGAAGAACAAATATCTGAGGGAGCCATGATCTGAAAACAGAGTCAACTGAAAATAGTCAGGATTCAGGCTGTCGTTGTTCTTCATGTCTGCAAGAGACGTGAGAGTGATGGAGACAAAGAGGGAGGACAAAACTGATTAAAAGGACAAAATGAGTGGTACTACAGTTTAAACTGGCCTCAACAAAATGTCTGTAGGTTTCACATTCGAAACAATTTGACCCGATAATATTCAACATAACAAACACATTTCAGGAGAAATAAACAAGTCTTTGACACTAAATGCAAAAAGCAAACATTTCTCAATCATCATCAGGTTATCACATGGCACAGACTCAAAATGTCCTTCTTCACAAGTGAAAACAGTCACAATTAAGAACACTGTTCTATAATAGATTAAACATATTAAAGAGTTAATAAACTGCAAATTTCAAACAATTTTGTCTGATAATATTCAACATAAACACATTTCAAGTCATTCAGAAAGATGTGTTCAAATAAAACTTTTGTTCCATTGAAGCTAAAAATAAAGACAAACAACAAAATATATTGTTTAAATAAGTCCTGTGGTCTGCCCAGTTAATAAAGTCATAAAGACATTCAGAAAACAGTCTTTGCATCAGTGTATGTATATCTATATTTTAGTCAAATACACAGCATCCTGCTCTGATCTAGTCCAGACTGAGGCAGCTGCTGAACCTTTATACTGTTGAGCTGTTACCCTGAGAGCAGCCACGTGAACACACAAGGGGAGCCGAGGTGTGCCACAAACTACATTTCCAGTGTTTAAAATTGTCAATGCAAAACATTGCATGTGTATTTACGCTGTCTGTAAAACATTTACACTATTATGAATGTAAGAAATGAAAAGGTGAAGCTAAAAAGAATCCCTCCTAGCTTTATACCATATTTTCCACCTTGCCTTATTTGTCTAAATATAAATGAGTTATTTGAAGCAGCAAGATTCTGATTTACTGACCACAGATGTGACTCTCTGAAAATACTTTATTCGGCTGATTTTGAATCATTATTTAAATACGTACTTGACACATTGTGCTGGTGTTGATGTCGAAAGTGCTGACTAGCTTGTAGCTTCACTTAACTTCAGGGATTCAAAAGTTAAGAAATGGGGAATGGAACTATGTGCAATGGCAAGGTCTTCACAAGGTCCCCATCCACTTATCCATCGCCTTCCACTTATCTGGGGTCTAGTCACTACGGCAGTAGGTTCAGCAGGGCATTCCAGATGTTTCTCTCAAGAGCAACTTATTCCAGCTCCTGCTGGGGAATCCTTCCCAGGCTAGATGGGCTAGTCCATCCAGTGAGTTCTGGGTCTTGCTGCCAGTTGGACATTACCAGAATGCCTCCAAAGCTCCAGAAGTCCTCACCTTATCTCTGAGTCTGAACCTAGCAACCCTACAGAGGAAACTCATTTTAGCTGCTTGTATCCAGATTTTTCAGTCACTACTATATGTGAGGGTTGGATCATAGGGTCCATCTCATATTCCATTTTCCCATGAGGACCCTGAGATACTTGAACTTCTTATTTTGGGGAACCAACTCACTCCCCACTAGGAGAAAGCATTCCACTGTTTTCCAACAGAGAACGTCCTTGAGGCCAATGGAAAGTTATTCTCCATGGCATCCCTGAACTCCTCCCACCACTGGCATTTTGTTTCCCTGGCTGCCAAAGCTAAAGCCCTTCTAGCATCCCGGAAAACCAAGCCTGAAAGGCTTCCTTCTTCAGCTTGACAATCTCCCTTTGCAGCTCTGCCATGGGTCTCGTGTACAGTGCATATAGAGGTATGGATCCACATTTTAATCTGGTTCAGATCTGGTCCTGTTCTATTACCCAGGAATTAGCCAAATCTAAGAAGACCAGGTCGTGCTCAGGAGGTGAAGGGTCAGATGAATAACAAAGCCATGCTGTTTTAGTCAGCAGAAGAGGCCTCACTTAAACTTGCATGTATTCTACTAAATCTCTTGGCAATCAGGACGGTTTATACACCTCATGGCCAGGCACAGGAGAGAAGGGTACTAACGTTACATTAGGTAAGACTCAAAAGTACGAGTACAGTCTGCTCTATATGGAAAGTGTCATGAGATAACTTTTGTTATGAAGTGGTGCTATATAAATACAATTGAACTGAATTGAATTAGGGTTTAATTCAGTCTAGTTCAATTCTATTTTATCCATTGTGGATCCATACACATGTGAGTCCGGGCCTGACAATCAACACATGCATATGCCTGTGTGTATGTGTTTAGTATTAATACAACAGACTGTTTTGATTAAGGATGTTTGAGGATATTTAAAATGTCATGTGTCAGTCATAGAAGAGGAAAAACAGTTTAGTCAGAAATTCTGAAGACATCTAACGGACGGGTGAAGTCAAACATTTCAGAATGAAACTTGTAATGCCAAAACATCATCGGTCATTACTCTGTCTGATGGTGTCGATCTCAGCTTTTACTGTGCATGAGTCAAAGAAACTATTTCTTACATGCACCATCTGAGGAGCCGACTCACTTATCTTCAGTGTTATTACAGAAAAATAAGAAGCTGATCAGTAATCAGGGTTTATATGTCATTTAATCTTGGCTGGGAAGAACAACCTTTTGAGGTGTTTATGAATTTCTTTCATTTTTAGTCCATACATGATCGGATTAAAGAGAGGGTGATACATGACTATCTGTAAAGTCATAATAAAACGAACAGTTTTTGGAAAATCAGCTTCTAGCTGGACTGTAATGACATCAAAAGCACACAAACAGGAGAAGTTGATTAAAACTATGAGGTGAGGTAAACAGGTCTGTGCAGCCTTTTTCCTGACTTCTTTACTGCTGCGATAGGATATTACAAATATCCTGGTGTATGTAAACAGTATGAAAAGCACAGGGACAAGTGCAACACTAAGCAGGATGACCATATCATGTATAATTTGTTCTTTTGAAATCACACATTGAAGTTTATAAACTGCCAGTCGCCTGCTGAGGATAAGAGACCAGTAGGGACCTTTAGCTGCGACTGAGGTTTCTCACCCGCCCTGACGAAAGCGATGTTTGGCTTTGCTGGGGGCTGGTGCTTACTTTGCTGAATTCCGGCACAGATGGTGTCAGCTACTGCCTTCAGCACCTGGTCATGGCGCCATCGGTACCTCCCCTCTCCCAGTGCTTTCGGGCAGCAGCTCAGGATGTGTTCCAACGATCCTTTTGCAGGGCACAATGGACATGATGGTGTTTCTGCCAGACCCCAGCGATGCAGGTTTGATGGACTCGGGAGGACATCATACACTGACTGGATCAGGAACTTGAGTCTTGCTGGCTCTGACCTCCAAAGTTCTGACCAGGTGATCTTCCGAGTCAGTGCATGGTCCCAATTAGTCCACGCCCCTTGTTGGCACATGGCCACAGTCTTGCTGCTCTGCTCCTCCTCCACCTCTGCTCGGACCTCCCCCTGGATTATCTGCCGTCTATCCCTCCCCTGGGCTCTGTCATAGCGTGGTGTTTTATGGCAGCCGAGTCCCGCTCGACCAACCGCTACCGAGCCTACTAGCACACCATGGACTGCCTCCTGCGCTCGCCACTTTCTTCCAGTCCTGACCACTATGCCTGCAGAGGAGACTCTGGTGTCGGATGAGTCTCTGTACAGTAACACCTCCCTGGCTCTTGCTACTTTGAACTCCTCTGTCAGGCCTGAGAATGGGAGCTGTAGTTTGTTGGTGTGCCCATACAGGGCGATGCAGCTCAGGCTCTTTGGCAGGCTTAGCCACCTGCGCAGGAACTGGTTGATGTTTCGCTCCAAGGCCTGCGCCGTTGTTATTGGGACCTGGTACATCATCAGTGGCCACAAAAGCCTTGGCAGGATGCCATGCTGATATATCCAGGCTTTAAACTTCCCTGGGAGGCCTGACCTGTCCACCGCAGCAACCTGTCCATCACTGCTGTGTCTCTGAGTGGCATCGAAGATCTTCCCCAAGCTCTTCACCGGCTTCTCTGTCAGGGATGGGATTTGAAGACCATTCATGTGGAAGCGGAACTTGTCCTCCACTTTCCCCTTCCTCTGCACAAGGGACCTGCACTTGGCTGGCTTGAATGTCATTCTCGCCCATGATGTTAGCCTTTCCAGACCTTAAGTACCCAGCGGCACCCTGGCACTGATGTTGCTGTGACTGTTAGGTCATCCATAAAGGCTCTGATTGGCTGTTGGCGAATGCCAGATCTAGAGAGAGGTCCTCTGCATTCCACTTCTGCCGCCTTGACAAGCATGGTCATCGCTAGAGCAAACAGTGTCACTGATATGGTGCAACCGGTGACGATGCCTTTTTTTAGGCGATGCCATGCCGAAGTTATTGATCTCAATGTGAATCTCATACTGTTATAATAGTCCTGTATGAGATCTGTGATCTTCTGCTGAACATGGTGGGTGGTCAGGGCCTTAGTCACCAGCTTGTGACGGGGAATTGATCCGTAGGCGTTTGCCAGGTCGAGCCAGATGACTGACAAATCTCTTCGATTTTCTCTTGCCTCTCAGATCAGCTGGGTAACCACTCCAGTATGTTCAACACAGCCTGGCAAGCCTGGAACTCCCCCCTTCTGCACGCTAGTGTCAATGTAGGAATTCTTCAGGAGGAAATTGGTCATGCGGTTGGCAAGAATCTTGAAAAAGATCTTGCCCTCTACACTAAGCAGTGAGATGGTTCGGAACTGCGAGATGTCACTTGCGTTTTCCTCCTTCACTGCTTGGCTACCCTGCCTCTTCGCCATACTACCCTGATGATCCTCCACAGCCTCTGCAACAGTCTCGGGCAATGCTTGTATACTTTGTACGGCACCCCACTCGGCCCTGGTGCTGCGCTGGTCTGGCATCCCTGACTGTGTACCTGACCTCTGCCAGCGTTGGCTCTTTGGTGTTAAATTGGCTGGTGGGTAGAGGTGGTATAATTAGCTCTTTGCAAGGGCCAAGGTCTTCCTCCCTATGCCTGTCGCTGTAGGTTTCAGAGAGATGGCCCTAGCAATCTCCTTGTGACCCCAAAAGGGTTAGCTATGAAGGCAGTGCGCTTGCGGGCCCTTTCGCTACCCTTCCTCCTGTGCCATTCAGTGCGACGTAGGGAGATGAGCTTCTTCCTGAGGATGTCTCAGGGCTCAGCCAGGGCGGGCCTCTCTTCCTCGCTCGCCTTCTTGAATTGATGTTTCAGGGTCTTCAGGTCTTTCCTGAGTACAGTGATCTTGTTCTCTCTCCGGTTAGGTCTAGCTATGGTCTTGGCCTTTGGCTGTTTGATGCCAAATCGCTCAGCACCGATACAGATGATAAAGGTACATCATTTGGAGCTGCTGGTCCACTCCCCCCTTCGATGACGCTTCCAGTGCAGCATCGACATCTTCATTGAACTGGTGTATATAGTGTATATACATATAGTTTAGATGTGCATGTTTGCAAATATTCTGAACCTGTGTGTATGGAGGGATACACACTGTGTATATATACATGAATACACTGTGAGTTTTCCTGAGAACTACAACTTGCTTTTAATACCTTATCTGTGCATATATGTAGAAATAATAAAGTTTTAAGTACAAATATCAGAAGAGATTTGGTATTGCCTTTTAAAAATAAAAGTAAAATATTATTAGTGAAGTTTCTGTTCTTAACTTGTTGTCCTTCTTTCTCTTACAGTGTTTATTGTGACCAAAAGTACTCAGAAAGCCACTATGAACCTAATTCTGATGTTTGTGAGTGGAAGTCCAACAATGATATTTAAGGAGGTTCAAGGGTATCAAAAATGTCACATGTCATCTATAGACGAGGACAACACTTCAGTTAATTCGGAGATGTCCGGGTGAAGTCAAACATTTCAGAATGAAACTTGTGATGCCAAAACATCATCGGTCATTACTCTGATGGTGCCGATCTCAGCTTTTACTGTGCATCAGTCAAAGAAACTATTTCTTACATGCACCATCTGAGGAGCCGACTCACTTATCTTCAGTGTTATTACAGAAAAATAAGAAGCTGATCAGTAATCAGGGTTTATATGTCATTTAATCCTGGCTGGGAAGAACAACCTTTTGAGGTGTTTATGAATTTCTTTCATTTTTAGTCCATACATGATCGGATTAAAGAGAGGGTGATACATGACTATCTGTAAAGCCATTATAAAACGAACAGTTTTTGGAAAATCAGCTTCTAGCTGGACTGTAATGACATCAAAAGCACACAAACAGGAGAAGTTGATTAAAACTATGAGGTGAGGTAAACAGGTCTGTGCAGCCTTTTTCCTGACTTCTTTACTGCTGCGATAGGATATTACAAATATCCTGGTGTATGTAAACAGTATGAAAAGCACAGGGACAAGTGCAACATTAAGCAGGATGACCATATCTCGTACAAAACGTGCTTGTGATATTACACACTGAAGTTTGTAAATTGTGTTATTACAAAAAACTCCATTTAAAATAAATCGACAGAGTTTTTCTTTGGCGCTCATTGCAGTTGGCAGTACGAGCTGACAGGCAGGCAGAAGCCAAGCTGAAACCAAGAAAATACTCACGGTGGTTTTGCCCATGATGGTTGGATATTGCAGAGGTTTACATATGGACACATACCTGTCATAGGCCATAGCTGCCAACAATAAGAACTCTGAACCACCTAAAGAGTAAAACATATGAAACTGAACAAGGCAGGCCTGATAAGTTATAATCTGTTTGTCAGATAAAAAGTCAATCAGAAGCTTTGGGTAGATGGTCGTGCTGAAAAGAACAGAGTTGATTAACAAAGCTGCAATGAAAATGTACATAGGCTCATGGAGGTTTGGGTGAACCCAGATGAGATACACAATAACAGAATTACTGCAGATTATCAGAATATATATTGTGAACATGATCACAAAATAAACATATCTGTATCTGTCAACATCTACATGTCCACCAAAAGTTAAATATGTCACATTCAATGTATCATCCATTAAAGTTGCCAAAAACCTGTGAATTAAAGAGGCAGAGAAAAGATCTGTGAGTGGACAAACATGCAGCCTGCACAGAGGCTTTACAGTCTCTGAGAGTTCATGAAATGGTTTTTTATAACATTTCTTTACTCTCCTTGGATCTCATTAAAGAACTCCTAACATGTAAACAATATAATCAAACTCTGGAGGCCTGAACTTGTAAGAAGTGTTGCTTAATGTTTGGAAAACTTTCAATGCTTAGGACACCTGAAGGCCGGCAATGAAAGATGTTATTCTATAGTTATATAATTCTTATAATGGATGACAAACACATTATTGAATGCTCAGGAGCTTCTTGTGTGTTGAAATAATGTGGAACCAGTGATAATATTAGCATGCTTGGCTAAACAGCTAAGTAGGCCTGAACTGAGCCTGAAGTTGTGTCTATTCAGTATTCAGATCCTTCTGTGTAGTACTTTCTGGCATAGTGCTGTTGTTTCAGGATAAGACCAGAGAGTACTGAGATGGAGACAACATTTTGAGGGGTTGAGACAGAGTCAAGAGCAAAACCCAGCAGTACATACATAGGTAGCTAATATTCTCAAAATCTCTTTGGGTGAAGGGTGAAGAGGTTTCTAAAGAGTTTTATGGTACAGAGGCAGTGGCCTCTTTCAGCAGGATAATGGGTCGTGTCACAAAGCAAAAACATGGTTCAGGAATGGTTTGAGGAACGCACCAGTTCCTGCCTCCAAATCCCCCAGATCTCCATCAAACCGAGAATCTGTGGGATGTGCTGGACAAACAAGTCCGACCTATAGAGACCTCTAGCTCCCAACGTCCAGGATTTCAAGGATCTACTGCTAATGTCTTTGTGCCAGATATGACAGCATGCCTTCAGAGGTGTAGAGGAGTCCAGGCCTACACAATATTAGGCAGGTGCTCATAATGTTATAACTGATAGCTGTAAATCTCTCAGTATTTGTAGAGACACCCAGAATTTCTTCAAGCATCTGAGGTGAAACAATGCCTGGCTCGCCTTTCTCACCACAGAATCAGTAAGCAATGCCCAAGTCAGGGCCTTGGTAGGTACTTGAAGGCACTACTGAAGCTGTCCACCCTTTCCACTGAGGATGTGTTGATATTATGGAGAGCAGTTCTGAAACCAACGGATCAGGCCCTCTACTTACCTCTGATAACCCTGTTTCACTGTTTCCAGTGATTAGGTCCATCACAGTTGTGTCATTAGCTTGGCAAGAGTGTTGGAGTTGAAACATGGTTACACTAGTCGTTAGTTGTGTATGTACAGGGGGTCCATCAGGGGATTTAAGGCTTCAAGAGACCCCTGGGCCAACAAGTCTGAAATTCCTACTTTTTCAGCTCCACGGCTTGACCAGGAGGTTCTTGCCTAACAAGCACAGATGACCTTGTGATCTCTGACCACCTGCCCCAACAATGGAGGCTTTAAACATGGCCCACTTCAGAACTTGTGATGCTCATCCATGTGAGCATTGAGACCCAGATACTCTGAACTGCTGTTTGATGGATAAGCACACACAACAGTCAGAGGTGTTGTACCAATTCATAGTTGTGTAGAGGCAACCATCCATTCTCTGGGGAACTCCAACACAGCAGTGCTTAGCCTGGGACTTGTGAGTATCCAGCCCATTAGTGAAGTGACATTTCACATCCAAGGACCATTGTGATACCGGTAGTCAGCACAGCCAGCACAGCCCTGCCTTTGCCTGTTGTCTGGCTTGAAAGCCAACAGTTGTGGCTCTCTGAGTACTAGAATTATTCAGATGATTAATATGGGTATTTCTGGTATCAGTTTTGATCAAATATGGACGTAGTCTCTGTGACGTCCCCCCACAGACTGTCTAATTTCTGCCTGTCTTTGTTTCTGCTGTGAAGTTGGACATTTTAACGTGGGGGCTTATGGGACTGACTCGCTTCTGGAGGATGTTTGAGGAACTGCAATTTTTGGTACTTCCTGTGCTGGCTTCACTTCACAGACACAGAGGTTGATGCTTGATGCAAACATACATTCAACTATTAGCAATCACGCACACTAATCACCCCCTATTATAATTTTTACTGTGATTTCTGATCTTATGACTGAGAATTGGCTTTTATGTGCTGAGAGAAACTGAATGTAAAAATATACATTCATAAATGTACATTTATATTCAAACAGAACAAAATACAATGACTATAGAATTATTATGGTTCAATCAGACACTTTAATGATGAGAGAAATAAGATCCATCCTATGAATCAGGTTGTATCCAGGGCAATTTTTTCACAGCAACAAAAAATGTTTATGTTTATTTTCTGCAACAAATTTTGAATCTGCGTTGCCTCACAGATTACCAAATCACAGTCTGGAGCACACACACTTTTTTTCAAGGCATTTTATTTAAATGGTTGACTTCATGACCATTACACACATTAATAATACACTCAAAGGAAAATCTGCCAATATGAAAGACAGGATTCTATTGCTCTGAAGTTTAAAGCAAATTTAAAATTCAGATTAAGCCAGACACGATGTCATGAGTCATTACAGTGATGCAGCTGATGCCTTGTACAGTGTTACAGAAAAAAATCAAAACAAAACATTAAAAACCTTCCATGAATCACAGAAGTCAAGAAAAGAAGACAAGAAACGTCACACTTCTTATAGTTATCACATTTTGCAGAACAGCCTCTTGAGGTGTTTATAAATTTCTTTCATTTTTAGTCCATATATGATCGGATTAAAGAGAGGATGATACATAATCATTTGCAAGGACATTATGAAACGTACAGTTTGTGAAAAATCAGTTTCCAGTCTCAGCAGAAGTACATCATATGCAGTCAAACAGGAGAAGTTGATTAAAACTATGAGGTGAGGTAAACAGGTCTGTGCAGCTTTTCTCCTGACTTCTCTACAACTTCGATAAGTTATTATAAATATTCTGGTGTATGTAAACAGTATGAAGAGTACAGGGATAATTAGAAGATTTACAAAAACTATCAAACCATATATTTTCTCTATTCTTGGTTCCACACAGTGAAGCTTGTGAACTGTGCTGTTACAAATGATTCCTTTGAAAATAAATTTACAGAGTTTCTTATTCACATTCTGAACAATTGGCCCTGCAATCTTACAAAAAGGCACAAGCCAGGCTAAAACCAAGAACATAATCACAGTCTTTTTTCTCATGATGGTTGGATATTGCAGAGGTTTACATATAGACACATACCTGTCATAGGACATAGCTGCCAACAGTAAGAATTCAGAACCAGCTAAAGAGTAAAATATGAACCACTGAAAGAGACAGGCTGAATATGTTATGATCTGTTTGTCAGATAAAAAGTCAATTAGAAGCTTTGGGTAGAAAACAGTGCTGTAAACAACAGAGTTGATTAACAAAGCTGCAATGAAAACGTACATAGGCTCATGGAGGTTTGGGTGAATCCAGATCAGATAGACAACAGTAGAATTACTGCAGAGTATCAGAATATATGCTGTGAACATGATCACAAAATAAAGATATCTGTATTTATCAATGTTCACGTACCCATCAATAATTATATATGTTACGTTTACTTGAGTATCCATGAAGGTTGTCTTATATAAACAGACTATATACAGTCACTGTTAGATTTTTTCTTTCATTCACCTGTACCTGACCTCCACATACACTTGTATCTGTTGAAATATCACACAGACCTTCAGGATTCAGAAAGTGAACTGTTTGAGTCTGTGGATGGTTTTTAATCAGCCTTCATAACCCTCAATGGATCTCATTAAAATCTGCACCAAGGTCTATGACTATCAGAACAACTTCATCAAACTCTAGAGGCCTGAACCACAGGTGGTGTTCACTGTTTTCCTGTGCCAATGTCATCAGAATTGACACTGTATTACAATCATCACCAAGAAACACTCTTTGTAGGGCCTTGCATTAAAATTTGGTAATGTTTCCATACTAAGCAGTGATGTTTCCTCTCAGGACCCTTTCAGTGGTGGTGGTAGTAAAAATTCCTCAGTATTTGTGAGGACACCAAAAATTTCCTCAAGTGTCTGTGGTGAAACAAAGTCTGCCTTGCCTTTGGGATCTTTGGAAGGTATTACTTAGAGTCTTGATGATGTGGAAAACAAGGTGAAGCTGTCCACCCTGTCTACTGATAACGTGTTAATACTAAGGGGGTATAGCACTGACAGCCTTGACACCAGCAGTTCAGGCCCTCTACTTCCTTCTGCTTGACCTGTTTCATTGTTTCCAGTGATGAGGCCCATCACAATTGTGTTATCAATTTGGAAAGAGTGTTGGAGTTGAAAAGTGGGTACACTAGTCACTAGTTGTGTGTGTACAGGGAGTACAGCAGGGGACTAAAAACACAATCCTGGTGTGTGCCAATGTTACAGTTGATGGTGTATTAAGGTGTGTGAGGTGTACCTGTCTACTCTAACCACCTTGTGACTGTCAGGAAGTCAAAGATCCAAATGGTTGTTGCCATGACCAGCACGGGTCACCTACTGACCACATGTCCTACCACCTTCCTCTACAATGGTGCTTTTGAACATGGCAGTCTCGGTTCCCATGTCCCCAACCTCCCCTGGGATGCACAAGAAATTCTTCATCTGGTTCCACTTGGTGGACAAACACATACAACAGACAGAGCCTTCCCCATAGCGACTCATAGTTGCACAGAGGCGACCTTCCACTCTCCAGGGAGAACTCCAACACAGCACTCAGCCAGGGGTTTGTGAGGAGCCCAATACTAGCCGTTTTCTCTCCAGAAAAGGTGAGAGTCCACGCCCTCTCTAGAAGTCTGGTTTCAGAACCAATGGTATGTGTAGAGGTGAGTCCAACTATATCCAGCTGGCACTGTTCCACCTCATGCACCAGCTTCAGTTCCTTCCCCACCAGTGAGGGGACATTCCACCTTGATGTGAGGAGCCAGCACACTTCACAGTCTGGGGCACATTCTTTTTCTTTTCAATGCGTTTTTATTTGAATATGTTAAACATGAAGTCAGAAGTTAATTAAAACGTGAAGTAAAGTAAAATTCAGAGTGGTAATATTCTAAAGATGTTTTGTTGTGTTGGAAAAGTCACCATGATGATGACCACAAGCAGAAAGGTCTCATTAGTGTAGACGCATCCACACTAATGGAGACCTTTCTGCTTGTGAGACTTTTATTATCATTATTATTGTTCTACCACGTTTTTACACTTTGCTTTATTATCCTAGAAATTCATACAATATTTCACAATATTGTCCTAGTTCTAGGTGTGGTCCCTGTTTTCCTATACTGGCTGTTACGTTACATTACACTAAAGACGGGAGAGGTCTTTGGCACTCACTGGTGCCAGGCTGTCCAAGGCCTTTTATGTAATTAATAAAATTTTGAATTGAATCACTGGACGCCAATGAAGGGAGGTGGGCTGGATGATTTGTTATCAGCCTTGCTGCTGTTTAGAGCGGACTGAGTGATGCAAGAGAAGAAGCAGTTTCAGTAATCTAAAAGTTTTTGGGTGATAATAAGTTTGATTTTTGTGATATTTGTCTACTGGAAGAAACAGGAGTGAATGAGTGATGAATGATGTGCTGATCAAAAAGAATACTTCGACTTCTTGGAGGCAGTATTTGTGTTACCAGCGAGTGGAGCCAATATAGTGACTGACCCCTCACACATCAGCACCGTCACTGAACAGAGGGACTTAACTGGCTCTCTCTGCCCAGGCTGAGGCTGTTTACTGTGGAAATATTAATGTTATGTAAATGAAGAACAGCATACAGTACATTTATTTCTTGTGAAGGGTCTGTGTTACATACAACTTAGCATATACAGTGGAATAAATGACTGGTTCACATGACTATTTAAAATGTGTTTTAGTCTGTTGAGTTGTACCATGCATAGGAAATAACACTCAACTAGAAACATTTCTGCCTGACTCTGGCCCTGTCGCCCCCATACATTATTACTGACACTGCTCAGCAAATTCAGTATTAATACAACAAACAATGTCATCAATGCCTTTTTAATGGGCTCTTATTTTGAAGGGACTTTTATTTTGAAAGACTTTTGTCTTGTGTTTGTGTTTGTGTGTGTGTCTGTGTGTGTGTGTGTGTCTGTCTGTCTGTCTCTCTATGTGTCTATGTGTGTGTGTGTGTGTCTGTCTGTCTGTCTCTCTATGTGTCTATGTGTGTGTCTGTCTGTCTCTCTCTCTATGTGTCTGTCTGTGTGTGTCTGAGAGAGAGAAGGATAAAATGGCCGTCATTAAAAATGTAGTCTTGATAGTCATTGATATCATACAGAGACTTTAATAAAGTTAGTCAAAGTCATAGCAGTGGATTCCCGGCCGAGCCGCACGTTTTGAAACTTTTTTGTGCTTCAGTAAGTTCTGTGTCCTCTTTCAAATCTGAAGATCACTCGTCTGATCTGAGGCAGATTCAGGCCATAAACTAGAGGATTATTGATGGGAGGAATGATCAGAAACTCCAGAGATAAAACAACAACGACAAATGGACTAATTTCATCAGTGTTGTAACGACTCAACATCAGCTCACAGAAGAGAGAGAATGAATAGGTCACAAATGTGACCATGTGAGGCAGACAGGTTTGTAACGCCTTTCCTCTGAATTCAGACGAACTTCTTCTGCAAACGAGCAGAATGCGAAGGTAGGTGTACAGGACGAAGAACAGGGGGATGAAGACTGTTATCACAGTAAGAACCCGACCTACGATGTTGTTCAGAGTCGTGTCCACACAGGAGAGCTGAACCACGGGCCAGTTGGTGCAAAAAAGCCTGTGCAGTTTATTTCCACACAGTGTTAATCGAACAGTGAGATAGAGACAGGAGCCGACAGCAAATACAGGATAGAGCACAGCAAACATCAAAAGATTTCTGACCAACCGAAGCGTCATTTTACTGTGATAATGTAAAGGCTGGCAAATAGCAACCAGTCTGTCATAGCCCATGATGCCTAGAATAGTCAGCTCATATGATGCATACGTGTAAATGACATAAATCTGAGCAAAACATGATGGGCGTGAGATGAAATGAGTGTCAGACAGAATGTCCATCAGAAACCTGGGGAAGAAGCCGGCTGAGCCGTACAGAGAGTTTAAAGACAGAAAGGAGATAAACATGTACATGGGCTGATGCAGAGACTTCTCCAGGCAGACTGCCAGAATAATGACAATGTTAGCAGAGATTATAGTCATGTAGATCAACAGACACAGACTGAAGAACAAATATCTGAGGGAGCCATGATCTGAAAACAGAGTCAACTGAAAATAGTCAGGATTCAGGCTGTCGTTGTTCTTCATGTCTGCAAGAGAAGTGAGAGTGATGGAGACAAACATAAACTTGCATGTATGTACGTTGCATAAGTTGCATATTTCAAACAATCTCATCTGATAATATTCAACTTAACTAGAACATTTCCTGAAATTCCAAAACGACATACTAAATGCACAAGCAAGGAGAAAGTAAAAGTAAAGTGAGTAAAACATTCAGAGATTCAAAGGAAACTGTCACAGTTCACAGTTCATGGAAGTTGTACATTTCTGTTCTGTAATAGCTGTAATTATAAAGTCATGTATCAGCCAATAACATTTATGGTGTATGCTGTTTCTCTGTTATCCATCCAGCTAATAAAGTCATCAAGATATTCAGAAAACAGTATTTGCATCAGTATATGTACATTTCCAGAGGCAGCTGCTGAACCTTTATCCTGTGGGGTTGTTACCCTCAGGGCAGCCAACACAGAGGGTCCAAAGGGAGACGAGGTGTGCCACAAACAATATGTGTCTGAGTGTTGTGTTGTCTTTGTACTAGAGTCCAGATTTCTAAAAGTATTTTCCAGTATTTGATGTTGCACATTTCTTCCTTGGCTAAACACAGCCTGAATCAAGCCCTGCTTTCTCTTTCTGAGTTGTTGAACGGTTTGCCAGAACTTCCTTGAGGCCAACTGAAGGTTCTTGTTCATGGCCTCCCACACCTGGGTTTTCCTTCAGTCTTTCTGGCTTCCATACCTGTCATAGGCCAAACAAGCCAGAAAGGCCTCCTTAGTTAGCTTAATGGCTTAATTTGCTGCCACGACAGGCACCAATGACCTTCTGTCCACACTTCCTACCAGGTGCATCATCAATCTATCAATCTAAGATTCCACATCCAAAACATCCCCATGGATGCACAAGAAACTCTTCCGGAGGTGTGAGTTGAAGACCTCACGGTCAGAGGGCTCTGTCAGATGTTCCCAGTCCACTCTCACTACACTTTTGGAATTGCTAAGTCTGTCCGGCATGTTCTGATCCAACTCAACCCAAGTAGTGATTAGTTGACAGCTCTGCTACTCTCTTCAACCACCAAGACATGAGACCAACAATCTGATGACCTAACATGAGCCTTCCCTATAGCGACCAGCAGTCACAAAGAGGTAACCTTATATTCTCTGGGGTGAACTCTACCACAGCAGTGCTCAGGTGGAGGTTTGTGAGTATCCCCAAACCCACCTAGCACCTCTAACCCTGGGCAACTCCCGAAATGGAGAGCATCAGGCCCCTCTCCAGGAGTCTGGTTCCAGAACCAGTGGTATCTACCGCACCAGCTCTGGTTCCTTTCCTAACAATAAGGTGGTGTTCCACATCCCTAGGGCCAGTCTGATGCCAGGGGTCAGCATGCATAGATATGGCACAGGCATGCAAAGGTCATCATAGGTCTCTGCCTTTGCCTAACAGACCTCATGTCTATTTGTTCCGGTGATGGGCCCTATGTACGTTTTTCAGACTTTGCCTGGTCGAGCCTGATGGGTTAATTTAATTTTGACTCGTCTGTCACTCATTTTATTCTTCCAGGGTTTTTTTTTTGCCTGTTGGGGTCCTTCTTGGTGCAACTTTCAGGATGTGATGTGCCATTCATTAATTTGTACAGACATTCATGGTCCCCAGAGAAAATATATTACTGACTTTGAATAGTCTGACTTTCTCTTTTATTGCCAACAGCAGGTTGATGTGATATTTCTATTATGCTTTTGTCACAGTCAGTCCCTGCATCCACAGGTAATCCACTGGGCTCACACCTCACGAGTCGCCTGCCATCCGGGGACAGCTCGGACCATCTTCATTATTAAGCAGCGCTTCTGGTGGTCAGCGGTGAAGAAGGAGGTGGGGGAATATGTGCGAGGGATAAGGTCTCCAAGCAACCTCCAGCGGGTCTTCTGCAACCCCTCCCGGTGCCCCATTGTCCCTGGTCCGACATCTCTTTGGACTTTGTTTCAGGTTTACCCCTATTGGATGGGAACTCTACCATCCTCACTATTGTGGACAGATTCTCCAAGATGGTACTTTGTGCCTCTATCCAAGCTGCCCTCTGCCAAGGAAACGGCGAGATTCTGTTGTATCATGTCTGTTGTCTTTATGGTTTCCCCAGGGACGTGGTGTCGGATCGCAGTCCACAATTCATGTCTCGGTTCTGGAGGGCTTTCTGCACCCTGATAAGAGCCACTGCCAGCCTGTCCTCTGGGTTCCACCCTCAGTCTAATGGACAGACTGAGAGACTCAATCAGGAGTTGGAAATGGGTCTTCATTGCCTCGCATCTCAGAACCAGAGATCATGGAGCAAGCACATCATTTGAGTGGAGTATGTGCATAACACACTTCCCAGTTTCTCTTCTGGTCTCTCTCCCTTCCAGTGTGCATACGGATACCAGCCTCCATTGTTCCCAGAGTCTGAGGTGGGGGTACTACCTGCCCAGGTACTTATTCGCCACTGCAGGAAGTTCTGGGCTGGGGCCCGCCACATACTGCTCTGTAGCGCTGCTCGGAGCAAGAAAACTGCAGATTGGCGCCAGAAGCCAGCTCCTTCATATCAACCAGGAGATCAGGTTTGGCTGTCGACTCAGGACCTACCACTGAGGGTGGAGAGCCGTAAACTAGCTCCTCGGTTTGTTGGACCTTTTCCCGTCTCCAAAATCATCAACCCCGCTACAGTTCGCCTTTGGCTCCCCAGGTCCATGTGGTTAAAGAAAGTCCTCTGGTCCCAGCTTCCAGACCCCCCTCCATCGACGGGGGTCTTGTGTACATGGTTAAGCGGCTGCTAGCGGTTCGGAGGAGGGGCCGGGGATATCAGTATTTGGTGGAATGGGAGGGTTGCGGTCCCGAGAAGTGGTCATGGGTGCCGGCCAGCAATATCGTCGATCCAACCCTCATCAAAGGTTTCCATCTGCACCATCCGGATCTTCCTGGGACGTCCGGTGCCATCCCTTGAGGGGGGGTACTGTCACAGTCAGTCCCCGCTCCGCCTACTCTAGCCTCCTTGTTTCCCGCCTAGTGTTTGTCACGCCCCTCATCACCGTGTACCTGTGTATTTATTTCCTCCCATCAATAATCCTCTAGTTTACGGCCTGAATCTGCCTCAGA
>NC_040028.1:21881773-21924657 GCF_000972845.2 Larimichthys crocea | reverse complement strand
GCAAAGAGCCATTGTTAGATTTCTGAAGATTCACAAAATGGCTCTGCTGCCCATGTAAAACTCAACGGATATATAATATATATAATATAATATATATATAAGATATATATATATATATATATATATATAACTAAGTGCTCAGGATGGGGTAGATGTTTTTGTCCATCGATGTTGATTGCTATCACAATATTTTAAGGAGATCAGAATATGCTAACTTGAAATATATCAACCTGAACAAACAATGTTTAAAAAACTGGTGTGAATTTTTGAGAGTCACTTTTTTTAATTCTTTTTTTTGCACATTTACAATATTTGTCAACTTTATATTGTCATCCAGCCCCTGCTCCGCCTACTCCAGTCTCCCAGTTTCCTGCTTTGTTTGTCACGTCCTAATCACCTGTGTACTTAAACCCTTTGTTTCCCCTTCCCCAGTGCTAGATTGTCAGTGTACCATGTGTCCTACTTTCCAGCGTTTCCCTAGTGTGCTTTTTGGTTTTGACCCTTGCCTGTTTGGACCCTGCTTTTGCCTTACCCCTTTGGGTGTTTGCCTGCCTTACCTGACTGAACTCCCGTGTACCAAACCTTTGCCTCTGATTAAAGACTGGTTACCTCCTGTATCTGCCTCCTGAGTTCTGCAGTTGAGTCCTGTGTCCGTGCCTTGTATAGCTTTATGACCAAATACCTTCATAACTAACTACGTAGAACTAAAAAGAAATGTCCACATCCTGTGACTTCATTCATTTCCTACAGCTCTCTAATTCATTGTATATATATGCTATATTTTCTGTGTGTAAAAATCTTTGCACAGGTTTCATTTCTTTGCATGCCACACTGAGAGGGAACATGTGAACAGTATACCTGTTAAACATCAACGTGTTAGCACTGTCAATGTGAACATGTTATTCTGGTATTTTATGACACGGTGATGCAACATCACAGAGCCTTAACACAGCTGCACACTGTCAGTCTTGTTTATTGATATTCCATTATAATTACAATCTAGTGTTATCATAATTACAAAGGGAGCCGGTTCATAACACAAAACAAGCTGATATTAAAACACAGAGTAACGTCCAAAGTTTAAAACCAGATATTTAACATCGAAATTTCAGACAAATACATATAAAGTCATTTTAAATCAAATTCATTGATGGACATTTTTTATTGATGCTCCATTTGCTGAAAAGCAGCATGATGTGTTTTATAACATGTCAGGTGTGTTTTAACATCTGACAAAAATACATGTGTTATCTTTCGAGACTAGTTCAAACCGGCGATGTGAATTTAAAAGATTATCTATTTTAAGGTAGCATCTGTTTTCCTGATCTATTCTCATCTCCTTAAAATCCTAAAACTTGGACAAACATCTACCACATTCCTGAAGCACATTTTGTTTGATATATGCCATGTTGAGTTTTACATTTTGGCGCACAAGCTATTTTATGAATCTTTATAAATCTAACAATGGCTCCTTTGATCTGAGGCAGATTCAGGCCGTAAACCAGAGGATTATTGATGGGAGGAATGATCAGATACTCCAAAGATAAAACAACTGTGATGATTGGATTCAGATTATCAGCCTGAAATTGAGTCAGTGAAAGCTCACAGAAGAGAGAGAATGAATAGGTCACAAATGTGACCATGTGAGGCAGACAGGTTTGTAATGCCTTTCCTCTGAATTAGACGAACTTCTTCTGCAAACGAGCGAATGCGAAGGTAGGTGTACAGGACGAAGAACAGGGGGATGAAGATGGTCGTCAAAACATAACCATACCGACTAAGCTGTTCAGACTTGTATCCCACCAGGAGAGCTGAACCACGGGCCAGTTAGAACAGAAAACCCTGTGCAGTTTATTTCCACACAGTTTTAATCGAACGTAAGACATACACCTAGCTGATCGCAAATGCAGGATAGAGCACAGCAAACATCAAAGCTGAATCACCGTCTTTAAATCATTTTACTGTGATATGTAAAGGCTGGCAAATAGCAACCAGTCTGTCATAGGCCATGTGCTGGAATAATCAGCTCATATGATGCATACGTGTAAATGACATAAATCTGATGAAAACAAGTGGGCGTGAGATGAAATGAGTGTCAGACAGATGTCCATCAAAACCTGGGGAAGAAGCGGCTGAGCCGTACAGAGAGGTTAAAGACAGAAAGGAGATAAAACATGTACATGGGCTGATGCAGAGACATTCTCCAGGCAGACTGCCAGAATAATGACAACGTTAGCAGAGATTATAGTCCATGTAGATCAACAGACACAGACTGAAGAACAAATATCTGAGGGGCCATGATCTGAAAACAGAGTCAACTGAAAATAGTCAGGATTCAGGCTGTCGTTGTTCTTCATGTCTGCAAGGACGTGGAGTGATGGAGACAAACAGGGGGACAAAACTGATTAAAAGGACAAATGAGTGGTACTACGTTTAACTGGCCTCAACAAAATGTCTGTAGGTTTCACATTTGAAACAATTTGACCTGATATATTCAACATAAACACCATTTCAAGTCATTCAGAAGATGTGTTCAAATAAAACTTTTGTTCCACTGAAGCTATAAATAAAGACAAACAACATAAATATACTGTTTAAATAAGTCCTGTGGTCTGCCCAGTTAATAAGTCATAAGACATTCAGAAAACAGTCTTTGCATCAGTGTTGTATATCTATATTTGTCAATAACACAGCATCCTGCTCTGATCTAGTCCAGACTGAGGCAGCTGCTGAACCTTTTACTGTGAGCTGTTACCCTGAGAGCAGCCACGTGAACACACAAGGGAGCCGAGTGTGCCACAAACAATATGTGTCTGAGTGTTGTGGGTTTGTATCTGAGTTTTTTTATAGGTCCAGTCCCGTTTAGTTGCCCTCGTCTTGCAGGCACCGTGACCTTCTGACCACGCTCCTTCCATCATCTCTACAATGTAGGTTTTTGAACATGGTCCACTCAGATTCCATGTCTACAAACCACCATAGGGGATGGGGCCTCGGCCAGACCTTCCCAGTTCATGGGCACAAATCTTTGGGTCAACCAGGTCCGTCTAGCGCCTTTCTTTCACCCATACACCCGTTGTTATGCTTTCATTTCTGACTCGTCTTATTTCTCCGATGACACCATGGTATTCTTCTTAAAGTGAGCTAAACTAATAAATCTGGCCATCTACACCGGTTTTACTTCAGAATCCAATCATGGCTGAACCCTTTTAAGACCTTTCAATCCTAGTTAGGACAAGTAGCTACTTGAGTCTGGTTCCACTAACTTTACGGATGTTCTCTCCTTGTCAGTATTCTTTTCTCTATTACTTCTTCAGAGTCAGAGTGGTCTCCTAAGCACTTAAAGGAGATCAGAATATGCTAACTTGAAATATATCAACCTGAACAATGATACAGACTGAGATGCATTGTTTAAATTCACATTGTGGGTTTGAATTGGTCTTAAATGATAATACTTTTTTTTTTGTCACATGTTAAAGCACACCCGATGTATAATAAAACATATATGCTCTGCTTTTTTAAAATGGGATGCTGTTTGTAAAGCGGCTCACGCTGAAAATAACAGCAACATTTTGTCACATTTAGATTCAAACAATGTTTAAAAAACTGGTGTGAATTTTTGAGAGTCACTTTTTTTAATTCTTTTTTTTGCACATTTACAATATTTGTCAACTTTATATTGTCATCCAGCCCCTGCTCCGCCTACTCCAGTCTCCCAGTTTCCTGCTTTGTTTGTCACGTCCTAATCACCTGTGTACTTAAACCCTTTGTTTCCCCTTCCCCAGTGCTAGATTGTCAGTGTACCATGTGTCCTACTTTCCAGCGTTTCCCTAGTGTGCTTTTTGGTTTTGACCCTTGCCTGTTTTTGGACCCTGCTTTTGCCTTACCCCTTTGGGTTGTTTGCCTGCCTTACCTGACTGAACTCCCGTGTACCAAACCTTTGCCTCTGATTAAAGACTGGTTACCTCCTGTATCTGCCTCCTGAGTTCTGCAGTTGAGTCCTGTGTCTGTGCCTTGTAATAGCTTTATGACCAAATACCTTCATAACTAACTACATGTAGAACTAAAAAGAAAATGTCCACATCCTGTGACTTCATTCATTTCCTACAGTCTAATTCATTGTATATATATGCTATATTTTCTGTGTGTAAAAATCTTTGCACAGGTTTCATTTCTTTGCATGCCACACTGAGAGGGAACATGGTAAACAGTATACCTGTTAAACATCAACGTGTTAGCACTGTCAATGTGAACATGTTATTCTGGTATTTTATGACACGGTGATGCAACATCACAGAGCCGTTAACACAGCTGCACACTGTCAGTCTTGTTTATTGAATATTCCATTATAATTACAATCTAGTGTTATCATAATTACAAAAGGGAGCCGGTTCATAACACAAAAACAAGCTGATATTAAAACACAGAGTAACGTCCAAAGTTAAAACCAGATATTTAACATCGAAATTTCAGACAAATACATATAAAGTCATTTTAAATCAAATTCATTGATGGACATTTTTTATTGATGCTCCATTTGCTGAAAAAGCAGCATGATGTGTTTTATAACATGTCAGGTGTGTTTTAACATCTGACAAAAAATACATGTGTTATCTTTCGAGACTAGTTCAAACCGGCGATGTGAATTTAAAAGATTATCTATTTTAAGGTAGCATCTGTTTTCCTGATCAATATTCTCATCTCCTTAAAATCCTAAAACTTGGACAAAACATCTACCACATTCCTGAAGCACATTTTGTTTGATATATATCCATGTTGAGTTTTACATTTTGGCAGCACAAGCTATTTTATGAATCTTTATAAATCTAACAATGGCTCCTTTGATCTGAGGCAGATTCAGGCCGTAAACTAGAGGATTATTGATGGGAGGAATGATCAGATACTCTAAAGATAAAACAACTGTGATGATTGGATTCACATTATCAAACCGAGTCAGTGAAAGCTCACAGAAGAGAGAGAATGAATAGGTCACAAATGTGACCATGTGAGGCAGACAGGTTTGTAACGCCTTTCCTCTGAATTCAGACGAACTTCTTCTGCAAACGAGCAGAATGCGAAGGTAGGTGTACAGGACGAAGAACAGGGGGATGAAGATGGTCGTCAAACCAATAACCATACCGACTAAGCTGTTCAGACTTGTATCCCCACAGGAGAGCTGAACCACGGGCCAGTTAGAACAGAAAACCCTGTGCAGTTTATTTCCACACAGTTTTAATCGAACAGTAAGACATACACCTAAGCTGATCGCAAATGCAGGATAGAGCACAGCAAACATCAAAAGCTGAATCACCATCTTTAAAGTCATTTTACTGTGATAATGTAAAGGCTGGCAAATAGCAACCAGTCTGTCATAGGCCATGATGCTGAGAATAATCAGCTCATATGATGCATACGTGTAAATGACATAAATCTGAATGAAACAAAGTGGGCGTGAGATGAAATGAGTGTCAGACAGAATGTCCATCAGAAACCTGGGGAAGAAGCCGGCTGAGCCGTACAGAGAGTTTAAAGACAGAAAGGAGATAAACATGTACATGGGCTGATGCAGAGACTTCTCCAGGCAGACTGCCAGAATAATGACAATGTTAGCAGAGATTATAGTCATGTAGATCAACAGACACAGACTGAAGAACAAATATCTGAGGGAGCCATGATCTGAAAACAGAGTCAACTGAAAATAGTCAGGATTCAGGCTGTCGTTGTTCTTCATGTCTGCAAGAGACGTGAGAGTGATGGAGACAAAGAGGGAGGACAAAACTGATTAAAAGGACAAAATGAGTGGTACTACAGTTTAAACTGGCCTCAACAAAATGTCTGTAGGTTTCACATTTGAAACAATTTGACCTGATAATATTCAACATAAACACATTTCAAGTCATTCAGAAAGATGTGTTCAAATAAAACTTTTGTTCCATTGAAGCTAAAAATAAAGACAAACAACAAAATATACTGTTTAAATAAGTCCTGTGGTCTGCCCAGTTAATAAAGTCATAAAGACATTCAGAAAAGTCTTTGCATCAGTGTATGTGTATCTACATTTTAGTCAAATACACAGCATCCTGCTCTGATCTAGTCCAGACTGAGGCAGCTGCTGAACCTTTATACTGTTGAGCTGTTACCCTGAGAGCAGCCACGTGAACACACAAGGGGAGCCGAGGTGTGCCACAAACAATATGTGTCTGAGTGTTGTGGGTTTGTATCTGAGTATTTTTTATAAGGTCCAGTACCAGTTTAGTTGCCCTCGTCTTGCAGGCACCGATGACCTTCTGACCACAGCTCCTTCCAGTCATCTCTACAATGTAGGTTTTGAACATGGTCCACTCAGATTCCATGTCTACAACCACCATAGGGGATGGGGGCCTCGGCCAGACCTTCCCAGTTCATGGGCACAACTCTTTGGGTCAACCAGGTCCGTCTAGCAGCCTTTCTTTCACCCATACACCCGTTGTTATGCTTTCATTTCTGACTCGTCTTATTTCTCAGATGACACCATGGTATTCTTCTTAAAGTGAAGCTAAACTAATAAATCTGGCCATCTTACACCGGTCTTTACTTCAGAATCCAATCATGGCTGAACCCTTTTAAGACCCTTCATTCCTAAGTTAGGACAAGTAGCTACTTGAGTCTGGTTCCACTAACTTTACGGATGTTCTCTCCTTGTCCAGTATTCTTTATCTCTATTACTCCTTCAGAGTCAGAGTGGTCTCCTAAGCACTTAATACACACCAGACACACAGAGACAATACTATCAAAATAAAACAGGAAACTGACACATGACACAAAGACAAGACTATCAAAATAAGACAGAAAACTGACACATGACACAAAGACAAGACTATCAAAATAAGACAGAAAACTGACACATAACAGACCCTGACAACCGAAGGTTGTCTATTTTTTTTTCATATTTCATGGTGTGGTGACAAAGTGCAGCCTCATAGAACCACTAATATGACGCTTGATCTTCCATCTTCTCCCGTTTATCTGAGGTCTGGTCGTGGGGGCAGCAGCTTCAGCAGGGGGGCCCAGACTTCCCTCTCTCCGGCCACTTCATCCAACTCTCCCAGGGGGACCCCAAGGCGTTTTCAGGCCAGCTGAGAGACATAGTCCCTCCAGCGTGTCCTGGGTCTTCCCCGGGGCCACCTCCAGGAGGGATGTGCCCGGAACATCTCACCGGCAATGCGGACCAAGCTCTGGCACCGGGAGTACAGGGACTGGATTGCCCATATTAGTGGGTCCAGAACCCCATACTCCCGGAGCACCCCCCACAGGACTCCCCGAGGGACACGGTCGAACGCCTTCTCCAAGTCCACAAAGCACATGTAGACTGGTCAGGCAAACTCCCATGCACCCTCCAGGACCGCGCTAAGGGTATAGAGCTGGTCCACAGTTCCACGACCAGGACGAAAACCACACTGCTCCTCCTGGATCCGAGGTTCGACAATCTTGGGGACCCTCCTCTCCAGGACCCCCGAAAAGACCTTCCCGGGGAGGCTGAGGAGTGTGATCCCCCTAGAGTGGTAGCACACCCTCCGGTCCCCCTTTTTAAACAGGGGAACCACCACCCAGGCTGCCTCGACAATGGACGAACGGAACAAGGTCCACTCGAACTCAGTGTCCCCCACCTCCCCCGGGACGTGAGTGAAGCTCTCCCGGAGGTGCGAGTTGAAGCTCTTTCTGACAGGAGATTCAGCCAGATGTTCTCAGCAAACCCGCACAGAACGTTTGGGCCTGCCAGGTCTGACCGCCATCCTCCCCCACCATCGGCGCCAACTCACCACCAGGTGGTGATCAGTTGTGTCCAAAACATGTGGCCGCAAGTCCGACGACACGACCACAAAGTCAATCATCGAACTGCAGCCGAGGGCGTCCTGGTGCCAAGTGCACATATGGACACCCTTATGCTTGAACATGGTGTTTGTTATGGACAGTCCATGACGAGCACAGAAGTCCAATAACAGAACACCACTCGGGTTGAGATCGGGGGGGGGGGTTCCTCCCAATCACGTCCCTCCAGGTCTCACTGTCACTGCCCACGTGAGCATTGAAGTCCCCCAGGAGGACGAGGGAGTCCCCAGAGGAGAGCTCTCTAGCACCCCCTCCAAAGACTTCAAAAAGGGTGGGTACTCTGAACTGCTGTTCGGTGTATAGGCACAGACGACAGTCAGGACCCCACAGGCGAAGGGAGGTTACCCTCTCGTCCACCAGGGTGAACCCCAACGTACAGGTGCCGAGCCAGGGGGAAACAAGCATTCCCACCCCCACTTTGCGCCTCTTGCCAGGGGCCTCCAGAGTGGTAGAGCGTCCAACCCCTCCCAAGGAAACTGGTTCCGGAGCCCACGCTGTGTGTTAAAGCGAGCCCGACTATATCTACCTGGTACCTCTCGACCTCGTGCACCAGTTCAGGCTCCTTCCCCGCCAGAGAGGTGAGGTTCAACGTCCCCAGAGCCAGCTTCTACAGCCGGGGGTCGGACCGCCAGGGTCCCCGCCTCCAACCGCCACCCAACTCTCTTAGCACCCAACCCCTGTGACCCTGTATTGAATATTCTACATCATTACAACCGAGTGTTAAATAAATTGATTTTAAAAACTATTTAGTATATAACAAAAAGACATCTGACATCCTAATTCTGTCAGCATACAGATGAAATTCCATAAAAATAATTAAAACATTTATCGACATTCCATCTGCTGAAAAAATATGGGGTGCTGTTTGTAAAGCGACTCACACTGAAAATAACAGCAACTCTTTATCACATTTAGCTTCAAACAATGTTTAAAAATCTGGTGTGAATTTTTGAGAGTCACTTTTTTGCACATTTACAACAATATTTGTCAACTTAGAGACATTTTAAATATTTAAATACAAATATTATCTTCAGATAACATCTCTTTATCTTCAGATAAAGTTTCTCCAAATGTGTTTGTTATTTTAGGTAGTTATTATCACAATAATCCATGTCCAAGAGTCCATTTCCCCGGATAAGATCGGTTTTATTCGTTATTTGCCACTATAAACACACTCTGACCGCCTCAAGCTTTTATTTTGGTACTTCCGGTTACTGGCATTTGAATTAGCATATAATTAAATATTTAGTATGACCTGAAACATTTAGATTTAACATTTAGATTTTAGATTTAACATTAAGATTTAACATTTAGGTTTAGATTTAACATTTAGAATTAACATTTAGATTTAGATTTAAATTTAAGATTTAGATTTAACATTCAGATTTAGATTTAACATTTAGATTTAACATTTAGATTTAGATTTAAATTTAACATTTAGATTTAGATTTAACATTTAGATTTAGATGTAATATTTATAGTCCTTCATCCCTGCTGCTGTCAGACTTTACAACACCTGCACCACCTGAATGTTGTAGTCTCCTGTTCATGTGCCTTTGAAAGTCTTTTCTACTTTATTTCATGTATACCTTGCAGTTATTATTTATACCATGGTCACTTACTTTTGTAATATTATTTATATTATGGTCACTTTCCTTTGCAATATTTTCCTACACTATGGTCACCTGATCATGTCGTACTTTAAAATCTGTATTTATATTTCCTTTCCGATTACCTGTGCAATATTATTTATATCATTCCACTACTTTGAGATTTTCTACCTTAGTACTTGTTTTGAACATCTGTACACTTGTCTGTGGATTGCCTGTTGTTGTTGTTTTTTTGCTCCTTTATTTGATTCTGTAGTGTATATTTCTGTAGTGTATATTACACTTTCTGTATAATCTAATCTAATCTAATTTAGATTTAACATTTAGATCTAACATTTAGATTTAGATTTAACATGGTGTGTAACATTTAACATTTGTATTTAAATATTTCTAAGTTGACAAATATTGTTGTAAATGTGCAAAAAAGTGACTCTCAAAAATTCACACCAGTTTTTTAAACATTATTTGAAGCTAAATGTGACAAAATGTTGCTGTTATTTTCAGTGTGAGCCACTTTACAAACAGCACCCCATAAAAAAGCAGCGCATATATGTTTTATTATACATCGGGTGTTCTTTAACATGTGACAAAAAATAAATGTATTATCATTTGAGACCAATTCAGAACCCACAATGTGAATTTAACATATAGTGATCTCCTTAAAATGATTGTGATAGCAATGAACATCGATGGACAAAAACATCTACCACATTCCTGAAGCACTTTATATATGTATACATGTGTGTGTATATATATATATATATATATATGTTGAGGAGTTTTACGTTTTGGCAGCAGGAGCCATTTTGTGAATCTTCCGAAAATCTAACAATGCTCCTTTGATCTGAGGCAGATTCAGGCCGTAAACTAGAGGGTATTGATGGGAGGAATGATCAGATACTCTAAAGATAAAAACACTGTGATGATTGGATTCACATTATCAAACCGAGTCAGTGAAAGCTCACAGAAGAGGAGAATGAATAGCACAAATGTGACCATGTGAGGCAGACAGGTTTGTAACCGCTTTCCTCTGAATTCAGACGAACTTCTTCTGCAAACGAGCAGAATGCGCAGGTAGGTGTACAGGACGAAGAAACAGGGGGATGAAGATGGTCGTCATGTCACAAACTGACCTACGATGTTGTTCAGAGTCGTGTCCACACAGGAGAGCTGAACCACGGGCCAGTTAGAACAGAAAAGCCTGTGCAGTTTATTTCCACACAGTGTTAATCGAACAGTGAGATAGAGACAGGAGCCGATAGCAAATGCAGGATAGAGCACAGCAAACATCAAAAGCTGAATCACCGTCTTTAAAGTCATTTTACTGTGATAATGTAAAGGCTGGCAAATAGCAACCAGTCTGTCATAGCCCATGATGGTGAGAATAATCAGCTCATATGATGCATACGTGTAAATGACATACATCTGAATGAAACAAAGTGGGCGTGAGATGAAATGAGTGTCAGACAGAATGTCCATCAGAAACCTGGGGAAGAAGCCGGCTGAGCCGTACAGAGAGTTTAAAGACAGAAAGGAGATAAACATGTACATGGGCTGATGCAGAGACTTCTCCAGGCAGACTGCCAGAATAATGACAATGTTAGCAGAGATTATAGTCATGTAGATCAACAGACACAGACTGAAGAACAAATATCTGAAGGAGCCATGATCTGAAAACAGAGTCAACTGAAAATAGTCAGGATTCAGGCTGTCGTTGTTCTTCATGCTGGCCTCAACAAAATATCTGTAGGTTTCACATTTGAAACAATTTGACCTGATAATATTCAACATAACAAACACATTTCAGGAGAAATAAACAAGTCTCTGACACTAAATGCAAAAAGCAAACATTTCTCAATCATCATCAGGTTATCACATGGCACAGACTCAAAATGTCCTTCTTCACAAGTGAAAACAGTCACAATTAAGAACACTGTTCTGTAATAGATTAAACATATTAAAGAGTTAATAAATTGCAAATTTCAAACAAATTTGTCTGATAATATTCAACATAAATAACACATTTCAAGTCATTCAGAAAGATGTGTTCAAATAAAACTTTTGTTCCATTGAAGCTATAAATAAAGACAAACAACAAAATATACTGTTTAAATAAGTCCTGTGGTCTGCCCAGTTAATAAAGTCATAAAGACATTCAGAAAAGTCTTTGCATCAGTGTATGTGTATCTACATTTTAGTCAAATACACAGCATCCTGCTCTGATCTAGTCCAGACTGAGGCAGCTGCTGAACCTTTATACTGTTGAGCTGTTACCCTGAGAGCAGCCACGTGAACACACAAGGGGAGCCGAGGTGTGCCACAAACAATATGTGTCTGAGTGTTGTGGGTTTGTATCTGAGTATTTTTTATAAGGTCCAGTACCAGTTTAGTTGCCCTCGTCTTGCAGGCACCGATGACCTTCTGACCACAGCTCCTTCCAGTCATCTCTACAATGTAGGTTTTGAACATGGTCCACTCAGATTCCATGTCTACAACCACCATAGGGGATGGGGGCCTCGGCCAGACCTTCCCAGTTCATGGGCACAACTCTTTGGGTCAACCAGGTCCGTCTAGCAGCCTTTCTTTCACCCATACACCCGTTGTTATGCTTTCATTTCTGACTCGTCTTATTTCTCAGATGACACCATGGTATTCTTCTTAAAGTGAAGCTAAACTAATAAATCTGGCCATCTTACACCGGTCTTTACTTCAGAATCCAATCATGGCTGAACCCTTTTAAGACCCTTCAATCCTAAGTTAGGACAAGTAGCTACTTGAGTCTGGTTCCACTAACTTTACGGATGTTCTCTCCTTGTCCAGTATTCTTTATCTCTATTACTTCTTCAGAGTCAGAGTGGTCTCCTAAGCACTTAATACACACCAGACATTTGGTCCTCCGAAGCAGATCACTGCTATATTTGTTTACTTCTCAAAGATCTCAGATATGTTCTTGGTCTTGTCTGAAGTAAGTTGGGTGTCCTTCATGCCCAGGTTTTATGCCTGGTTCCCTTACAAAGCTTCCCCACAAAGCAGCAACAGACTTAAGAAGTCTAGAGACAAGACTATCAAAATAAAACTGAAAACTGACACATGACAACCAATAGTTGTCTATTTTTTTTTTCATATTTCATGATGTGGTGACAAAGTGCAGCCTCATAGAACCAGTAGCATGACTCTTAATCTTGTTTACTGAATATTCTACATCATTATAACTGAGTGTTAATGTAATCATGAAGGGAAACTGGTTCATAGCACAAATAAATTGATGTTAAAAACAATTTAGTATACAAGACATTTGACATCCTAATTCTGTAAACATACAGCTGAAATCCCATAAAAATAATTAAAACATTTATTGACATTCCATCTGCTGAAAAAGTATGGGGTGCTGTTTGTAAAGCGGCTCACGCTGAAAATAACAGCAACGTTTTGTCACATTTAGCTTCAAACAATGTTTAAAAAACTGGTGTGAATTTTTTTTTGTCACTTTTTTGCACATTTACAACAATATTTGTCAACTTAGATATATTTTAAATATTTAAATACAAATGTTAAATGTTACACCTAAATGTTAAATGTTAAATCTAAATGTTAAATCTGAATCTAAATGAGAAATCTAAATGTTAAATCTAAATCTAAATCTAAATGTTAAATCTAAATCTAAATCTAAATGCTAAATCTAAATGTTAAATCTAAATCTAAATGTTAAATCTAAATGTTTCGGGTGAAATTAAATATTTAACTAATAGGCTAATTCAAATGCCGCTAACCAGAAGTACCAAAATAAAAGCTTGCTGAGGTCAGAGTGTGTTTATAGTGGCAAATAACGAATAAAACCGATCTTATCCGGGGAAATTGACTCTTGGACATGGATTATCATGATAATAACTACCTAAAATAACAAACACGTTTGGAGAAACTTTATTTGAAGAGTACTTAAAGTTTTTAGCGTCACTTTTGTAAAGGGTGCGGAACTTATGACCTGTAGCCACTCTAGCCAGCCACAAGGGAGTCACTTTGACTGATCTGTCATATTTGCTTGCATAAGGGCCAGCAAGATCCTGCGCCCGCCCGCCTCCACCTGGTTGTCACAGTCTGCTCCTCTCTCACCTGCCTCAGTACTTTTCCATTCACTCTTCACTCACCTGCCAGCCACAGCCCCCTCATCAGACCAATTCCCCTCACCTGCTTGACTCACCTGGTTCCCATCACCAATCAAGCCAGTATTTAAGCCCTCTCTGCTCACTCACTCTCTGTCAGATTGTCCAAATCACGTAGCATTAGTTTCATACAAAACTCAAAGTACTCTTCAGATAAAGTTTCTCCGAACATGTTTGTTATTTTAGGTAGTTATTATCACGATAATCCATGTCCATAAGTCAATTTCCACGGATAAGATGGGTTTTATTCGTTATTTGCCACTATAAACACACTCATAAGATGGGTTTTATTCGTTATTTGCCACTATAAACACACTCTGACCCCCTCAAGCTTTTATTTTGGTACTTCGGGTTACCGGCATTTGAATTTGCATATTACATTTAGATTTAATATTTAGATTTAGCATTTGGATTTAGATTTAATATTTAGATTTAACATTTAGATTTAGATTTAACATTTAGATTTAACATTTAGATTTAACATTTAGGTGTAACATTTAACGTTTGTATTTAAATATTTGTTACAAGGCACGGACACAGGACTCAACTGCAGGACTCGGGAGGCAGATACAGGAGGTAACCAGTCTTTAATTACCATCCATGGTTTGGTACACGGGAGATCAGTCAGGTAAGGCAAACAAACAATCCAAAGGAGTAGGGCAAAAACAGGCAAAGGTCAAAACCAAAAAGCACACTAGGGAAATGCTGGAAAGTAGGACACATGGTACACTGACAATCTAGCACTGGGGAAGGGGAAACAAAGGGTTTAAGTACACAGGTGATTAGGACGTGACAAACAAAGCAGGAAACTGGGAGACTGGAGTAGGCGGAGCAGGGGCTGGATGACAATATAAAGTTGACAAATATTGTAAATGTGCAAAAAAAAAGAATTAAAAAAAGTGACTCTCAAAAATTCACACCAGTTTTTTAAACATTGTTTGAATCTAAATGTGACAAAATGTTGCTGTTATTTTCAGCGTGAGCCGCTTTACAAACAGCATCCCATTTTAAAAAAGCAGAGCATATATGTTTTATTATACATCGGGTGTGCTTTAACATGTGACAAAAAAAAAAGTATTATCATTTAAGACCAATTCAAACCCACAATGTGAATTTAAACAATGCATCTCAGTCTGTATCATTGTTCAGGTTGATATATTTCAAGTTAGCATATTCTGATCTCCTTAAAATTATTGTGATAGCAATCAACATCGATGGACAAAAACATCTACCACATTCCTGAAGCACTTTATATATATATATATATATATATATATATATCCATGTTGAGTTTTACGTTTTGGCAGCAGGAGCCATTTTGTGAATCTTCAGAAATCTAACAATGGCTCCTTTGATCTGAGGCAGATTCAGGCCGTAAACTAGAGGATTATTGATGGGGAATGACAGATCTCTAAAGATAAAACAACTGTGATGATTGGATTCACATTATCAAACCGAGTCAGTGAAAGCTCAGAAGAGAGAGATGAATAGGTCACAAATGTGACCATGTGAGCGAACAGTTTGTAACGCCTTTCCTCTGATTCAGACGAACTTCTTCTGCAACGAGCAGAATGCGAAGGTAGGTGTACAGGACGAAGAACAGGGGGATGAAGATGGTTGTTACACTGACAAACCGACCTACGATGTTGTTCAGAGTCGTGTCCACACAGGAGAGCTGAACCACGGGCCAGTTAGAACAGAAAAGCTTGTGCAGTTTATTTCCACACAGTGTTAATCGAACAGTGAGATAGAGACAGGAGCCGACAGCAAATACAGGATAGAGCACAGCAAACATCAAAAGATTTCTGACCAACCGAAGCGTCATTTTACTGTGATAATGTAAAGGCTGGCAAATAGCAACCAGTCTGTCATAGCCCATGATGCCTAGAATAGTCAGCTCATATGATGCATACGTGTAAATGACATAAATCTGAGCAAAACATGATGGGCGTGAGATGAAATGAGTGTCAGACAGAATGTCCATCAGAAACCTGGGGAAGAAGCCGGCTGAGCCGTACAGAGAGTTTAAAGACAGAAAGGAGATAAACATGTACATGGGCTGATGCAGAGACTTCTCCAGGCAGACTGCCAGAATAATGACAATGTTAGCAGAGATTATAGTCATGTAGATCAACAGACACAGACTGAAGAACAAATATCTGAGGGAGCCATGATCTGAAAACAGAGTCAACTGAAAATAGTCAGGATTCAGGCTGTCGTTGTTCTTCATGTCTGCAAGAGAAGCAAAAAAGAGAGAGAGGTGGATACAAAGAACAAACAGGAGAGAGTGATGGATGATAATGTAAAAGAAAGGAGAGGACAATGTAAGGTATAATCACATTTTAGTCAAGTCAAACAGAAGTGAGAATCAGTATCCTTTAGTTAGATATGTACTCAAATACATCCATCCAAAGTTCAACAAACCACCTGCAGAATCAGCCAACATTCATGTTCATCATTGAGCTTACTTGTCACAGCATGCATATAAATAACAGATGACGTGGAGACAGTAGAGGACACACTGTAAAGATACAACTGTAAAAATAAAAAAAACATCAGTGATCTAATGCTTCCAGAAGCATCACAGAGAATGAGAGTAGAACTGGACATATTTCATGCTCAGTTCAGAATAGTTAGTGTTATTACTGCATGATAATCTTTTATGTGCATTACCAATGAAGCAGACAATCTAGATATACTTTCAGCTGTACCCTGGAATAAACCTTTGGTTTGTTCTATAACAGTTACAAAACATCAAGTTTCAACATTCAAACTAGTTATTAGCAGCACGTTAGTCAGCTTGTTAAATGAGAGCTCGGACAGATGGAGCCTCTAATGATCACAACAAAGTGTCTGTGGAAACTTTATTTTCTTCAGTTACGTGGATGTGAGCAGCAGTGTGAACAGGAAAGGTCCAAAGGGAGAACATAGCCACACCTTAATTTATGGCCTGTAATGTTTTGTTTTTTTTAAAGCCGTAAGAGTTTCTGCAGAGACCAAAAAGAATTTCATTCTGCTTAAAGCCATACAGATGTTACAATTTAATCAGATTTAATTTTCAACTCATTGACCATCAAATTCTTTTACAGAGACTGGAACATCAAACTGGCATTAAAGGAACCGCCCTAAGTCAAAGTCAAAGTCAACTTTATTGTCAATGCTGCTATATGTACAGGACATACAGAGCATTGAAATTACGTTTCTCTCTTATCCCAAACAGCGTGGACACGAGTATAGTAAAAGATGTAAAAAATATATAAAAAATATAGAATAGAAATATACAAATCTAAAAATATATACAAGCTTAAGACATCTGTGAGGGGGGGTCAGCAGTGTCCAGAGTTTGTGGGGGCAGCGGGCAAAGAAGGAAGGGGGGGCAGTGCTGGGAGGGAGTTCAGCATCCTGATGGCCTGGTGCATGAAGCTGTCTCTCAGTCTGCTAGTTCTCACCCAGAGGCTCCTCATTCTCCTCCTGGAAGGCAGGAGACTCAAAAGTTGGTGGTTGGGGTGGGTGGGGTCGCCCGCAATGCTGAATGCTTTGCAGGCCAGGCGTGTGCTGTAAATGTCCTGGAGGGAGGGGAGGGGGGCACAGATGATCCTCTCAGCTGCTCTCACTATGCGCTGCAGGGTCTTCTTGCAGGATGCAGTGCAGCTGCCATACCACACAGTGATGCAGCTGGTCAGGATGCTCTCGGTGGTGCCGCGGTAGAAAGTCTGTAAGATGGGGACTGGAGCTCTGGCTCTTCTCAGTCTGCGGAGGAAGTAGAGGCGCTGCTGAGCTTTCCTGGTGTCAAGTAAGTTGAGATCCCTGACCCGCTGACACAACAAAGGAGTTAATGTAATAATCAGGGGGACTTTCCGGTATGGCCAGCAATGGCATGAACCATTGGACATTCAGGGATTTTCCATTTTGAGTTGGGCAATTGGGGACTTTCCGTCTGAGTATGTGAGTAATGCATGAAGATAAAAATGAGCTAAACTAAAATGTGATCAATGATGATTCTGTGGTTGAACAATGTAAAAATGAAATATTGTAATGAATGTAACCATAAGGAAAAAGTGTGATTATAACTATTTTGATTCTGACTACTGGAGATTGTGAAATCATTGCAACAGCTAGTAGCTAAAGAAGTAACCATAACTAAATCATGCTGAGAGGTTGGGCCAGGAAATCTTAAGCAACTGGACCGGAGGGAGAATGAGAGGGAGGGGATAAGTGAAGCAAACAGGAAACATCTGGAGGGACAAACAGAGAGGATGAACTATGACAATCACCACCTAATATGGTTGGAATCCGCCAAGTGACTCATTGTAGCCTGATGGGGGAAAATCCAACAAACGGGGAGTATAAGAGCCACTGTGCAACAGAGATCGTGGTTATCCTTGTCAGCCGGCACCCGAGTTCGAGACATGCTGGACGACTGACCACATCGGGAGCATTGAATCTTCGGACTTAGACTCTAAACTACAGAGAAGGAACAGACGAACAGCCCAACATCGCAAGAGAAGAATTCGGCGAGCTGCAGCCAGCAAGAGGGAACCGTGCCAAGGAGGATTAACCACCCCCAACCGGCTGTGGGTTTCGACTGGACCAACCAGGATTCTTTTGTGTTCATCCTGCTGATGAGACTGAGGACATCAGGGACTTCCCGAGCTTTGGACAAAGCCAGGGACTCTTGATGAAATCCAGCAGTTACGGCAGTCGTGAAAGGATTGGATCGACTGATCATCGCTTCAGCTTTTCCCTCCCTCTCTCCAAATTGGACCCATCTCAGTAACTCAGCAACAGCCTTTGTATCAGGTTATCAAATTTATTAACATAAGGATAGTGATTTTAGAGGATAGGATTGATCAAATCTGAATGAATTAAACTGTATGCTCGCCCTTGCTAAACTTTGCAATAAATATATCCACTGCAGTTAAAGATTAAGTTGTGGACCTCACGTTTATGACATCTCCTACAGGGTGTAATCATGGGGTATAGTGAGTTCAACATCTAATAAGGTTCTAACAGGTTACTCTAGCCCATTGAAATTAACGGACCCTTGGGGCTCACTGTCCGAGCCACTAAACAATATCCTAGCACCATACCAAGTGCACAGATCAATGAGAGGAGAGCTGCCGTGAACGCACGCGGCTAGTGTAGTATTTGGCCCGCAGGGGCTATTCGGTCAGGTGCTATACTAGAGTAAGCAGGGTAGACGTGCGGATGAGGGCAGTTAGAAGCTAGGCGAATCTCCTCGCCACCAGCTTAAACAGTCCTCTGTACGGTCCCGAGAGGGGCTTGAGGATCGGACCCGTGAGACGGAGAGCTGGACCAGTACCACCTGTACAGGGGTAACTCGGGATCTAACACCACCTAATATGGTTGGAATCCGGCAAGTGACTTATTGTAGCCTGATAGGGGGAAAATCCAACAAACGGGGAGTATGAGAGCCACTGCGCAACAGAGATCGTGGTTATCCTTGTCAGTCGGCATCCGAGTTCGGGACATGCTGGACGACTGACCACATCGGGAGCATTGAATCTTCAGACTTAGACTCTAAACTACAGAGAAGGAAGAGCCGAACAGCCCAACATCGCAAGAGAAGAATTCGGCGAGCTACAGCCGGCAAGAGGGTACCGTGCCAAGGGGGATTAACCACCCCCGACCGGCTGTGGGTTTCGACTGGACCAAACAGGATTCTTTTCGTGTTCATCCTGCCGATAAAAGACTGTGGACATCAGGGACTTTCCAAGCTTTGGACAAAGCCAGGGACTTTCGACAAAATCCAGCAGTCATGGCAGTTGTGACAGGGTTGGATTGAAAGGCCGTCGCTTCACCCTTTCCCTTCCTCTCTCCAAATTGGACCCATCTCAGTAACTCAGCAACAGCCTTTGTATCAGGTTATCAGATTTATTAATATCAGGATAGTGATTTTAGGGAATAAGCTTGACCCCTCCCGGAGCTGCCACCTTACCGCGGTGGAGGGGTTTGCGTGTTCCAATGATCCTAGGAGCTGTTGTCGGGGGCTTTATGCCCCTGGTAGGGTCACCCAAGGCAAACAGGTCCTAGGTGAGGGTCCAGACAAAGTGCAGCTCAATTCCCCCTGATGAAATGACAACTGAAGGAACCAATTTCCCCTTGCCCGGACGGGGGCCACCGGGGCCCCCCCCTGGAGCCAGGCCTGGGGGTGGGGCTCGCTGGCGAGCACCTGGTGGTCGGGTCCTTACCCATGGGGCCCGGCCGGGCACAGCCCAAAAGGTTACATGGGCCCCCCTTCCCATGGGCCCACCACCCATGGGAGGGGTCTTAGCGGGGGACAGGTGCAAAGAGAGATGGGCGGCAGTCGGAGGTGGGTACTCTGGCGGTCCGACCACCCCCGGTTGCAGAAGCTGGCTCTGGGGACGTGGAATGTCACCTCTCTGGCAGGGAAGGAGCCTGAGCTGGTGCACGAGGTTGAGAGATTCCGGCTAGATATAGTCAGCCTCGCCTCGATGCACAGTGTGGGTTCTGGAACCAGTTTCCTTGAGAGGGGTTGGATGCTCTACCACTCTGGTGTTGCCCCCGGTGAGAGGCGCAGAGCAGGGTTGGGAATGCTTGTTTCCCCCCGGCTCAGTGCCTGTACATTGGGGTTCACCCCGGTGGATGAGAGGGTAGCCTCCCTTCGCCTTCGGGTGGGGGGACGGGTCCTGACTGTCGTCTGTGCCTATGCACCGAATGGCAGTTCAGAGTACCCACCCTTTTTGGAGTCTTTAGAGGGGGTGCTGGAGAGCGCTCCCTCTGGGGACTCCCTCGTCCTTCTGGGGGATTTCAATGCTCACGTGGGCAGCGACAGTGAGACCTGGAGGGGCGTGATTTGGAGGAACGGCCCCCCTGATCTGAACCCGAGTGGTGTTCTGTTATTAGACTTCTGTGCTCGCCATGGATTGTCCATAACGAACACCATGTTCAAGCATAAGGGTGTCCATATGTGCACTTGGCACCAGGACACCCTCGGTCGCAGTTCGATGATCGACTTTGTGGTCGTGTCGTCGGACTTGCGGCCACATGTTTTGGACACTCAGGGGGAGGAGAGGGGCGGAGCTGTCAACTGATCACCACGTGGTGGTGAGTTGGCGCCGATGGTGGGGGAGGATAGCGGTCAGACCTGGCAGGCCCAAACGTTCTGTGCGGGTTTGCTGGGAACGTCTGGCTGAATCTCCTGTCAGAAAGAGTTTCAACTCCCACCTCCGGAAGAGCTTCGCTCATGTCCCGAGGGAGGCAGGGGGACATTGAGTCCGAGTGGACCTTGTTCCGTTCCTCAATTGTCGAGGCGGCTGACCGGAGCTGTGGCCATAACGTGGTCGGTGCCTGTCGTGGCGGTGGCCCCCGAACCCGCTGGTGGACACCGGCGGTGAGGGATGCCATCAAGCTGAAGAAGGAGGCCTACAGAACCTTTTTGGCCTGTGGGAGTCCTGAAGCAGCTGACGGGTATCGACGTGCCAAGCGGAATGCGGCCTCGGCGGTTGCGGAGGCAAAAACTCGGGCATGGGAGGAATTTGGTGAGGCCATGGATGCAACTTTTGAACGGCTTCGAGGAGGTTCTGGACCACCATCCGGCGGCTCAGGCGGGGGAAGCAGTGCACTGTCAACACTGTGTTCGGTGGGGACGGCGTGCTGCTGACCTCGACTGGGGACGTCTTGGGTCGCTGGAGGGAATACTTCGAAGACCTCCTCAATCCCACCAGCACGTCTTCCCTTGAGGAGGCAGAGTCTGGGAACCCCGTGGTGGTCTCGTCCATCTCTGGGACTGAGGTCGCTGATGTAGTCAAAAAACTCCTCGGTGGCACGGCCCCGGGGGTAGATGAGGTCTGCCCGGAGTTCCTCAAGGCTCTGGATGTTGTGGGGCTGTCTTGGTTGACACGTCTCTGCAACATCGTGCGGACATCGGGGGCAGTGCCCCTGGACTGGCAGACCGGGGTGGTGGTTCCCCTCTTCAAAAAGGGGGACCGGAGGGTGTGCTCCAACTATAGGGGGATCACACTCCTCAGCCTCCCCAGGAAGGTCTTTTCGGGGGTCCTGGAGAGGAGGGTGCGCAAGATTGTTGAACCTCGGATCCAGGAGGAGCAGTGTGGTTTTCGTCCTGGTCGTGGAACTGTGGACCAGCTCTATACCCTTACCGCGGCCCTGGAGGGTGCATGGGAGTTCGCCCAACCAGTCTACATGTGTTTTGTGGACCTGGAGAAGGCGTGCGATCGTGTCCCTCGGGGGGTCCTGTGGGGGGTGCTCCGGGAATATGGGGACCCGGACCCATTGATACGGGCTATCCGGTCCCTGTACTCTTAGTGCCAGAGCCTGGTCCGCATTGCCGGCAGTAAGTCGGACCTGTTTCCCGTGGGAGTTGGATTCCGCCAGGGCTGCCCTTTGTCACTGGTTCTGTTCATATCCTTTATGGACAGAATTTCTAGGCGCAGCCAGGGCGTTGAGGGGCTGTGGTTCGGTGGCCTCAGGATTGGGTCCCTGCTTTTTGCGGACGATCTAGTCCTGTTGGCTTCATCAGAGCGTGACCTTCAGCTCTCTTTGGAGCGGTTCGCAGCCGAGTGCGAAGCGGCTGGGATGAGAATCAGCACCTCCAAATCCGAGGCCATGGTTCTCAGCCGGAAAACGGCGGAGTGCAGTCTCCGGGTCGGGGATGAGATCCTGCCTCAAATGGAGGAGTTCAAGTATCTCGGGGTCTTGTTCACGAGTGAGGGAAGGATGGAGCGGGTGATCGACCGGCAGATCGGTGCGGCTTCTGCAGTGATGCAGACTCTGCACCGGTCCGTCGTGGTGAAGAAGGAGCTGAGCCGAAAGGCGAAGCTCTCGATTTACCAGTCGATCTACGTTCCTACCCTCACCTATGGTCACGAACTTTGGGTAGTGACCGAAAGAATGAGATCGCGAATAAGCGGCCGAAATGAGCTTCCTTTGCAGGGTGGCTGGGCTCTCCCTTAGAGATAGGGTGAGAAGCTTGGCCATCTGCGAGGAGCTCAGAGTAGAACCGCTGCTCCTCCGCATCGAGAGGAACCAGTTAAGGTGGCTTGGGCATCTTGTGAGGATGCCTCCTGGATGTCTCCCTGGTGAGATGTTCCGGGCACGACCCTCCGGGAGGCGGCCCCGGGGCAGACCCAGGACACGCTGGAAGGACTATGTCTTTCGGCTGGCCTGGGAACGCCTATGGGTCCCACTGGGAGAGCTAGCAGAAGTGGCTGGGGAGAGGGAAGTCTGGGCTTCCCTGCTGAAGCTGCTGCCCCCATGACCCGACTACGGATAAGCGGAAAAAGATGGACGGACGGACGGCTTGATCGTACTTGAATGAATAGAACTGTATGCTTGCCCTTGCTAAACTTTGCAATAAATATATCCACTGCAGTTAAAGATTAAGTTGTGGATCTTACATTTATAGCATCTCCTATTGTTGTAATTTATAAGGTACAGTGTGTTTAACATCTTAAAATGTTCTAACAGGTTACTCTAGCCCAAAGAAATTAACGGACCCTCAGGGCTCACTGCCCAAGCCACTAAAATTATTCTAGCAACCATACCAAGTGCACAGATCAATGAGAGGAGAGCTGCCTTGAACGTACGCGGCTAGTGTAGTAATTGGCCCGCAGGGGCTATTTGGTCGGGTGCTATACTAGAGTAAGCAGGGTAGACGTGCGGATGAGGGCAGTTAGACGCTAGGCGAATCTCCTCGCCACCAGCTTAAACAGTCCTCTGTACGGTCCTGAGAGGGGCTTGAGGATCGGACCCGTGAGACGGAGAGTTGGACCAGTACCACCTGAACAGGGGTGACTCGGGATCTAACACTGGCCAGTGATGCAGTGTTGCTGCTCCAGGAGAGGTCCTGATGAGCACACCCAGAAACCTGGTGCTGCTCACTCTCTCCACTGCAGCACCGTTGATGGTTAGTGGGTGGTGCTGGGTGGAGGCTCTCCGGAAGTCGACAACAATTTCCTTCGTCTTCTCAGAGAGCGATTGTTGTCTCTGCACCACTTGGCCACTGGCCTCATCCCTGTAGTTTGACTCATTGTTGCTGTTGATGAGCCACCACAGTCGTGTCGTCCGCAAACTTGACGAAGAGGTTGCTGTTGTGTGTTGGTGTGCAGTCGTGGCTCAGCAGGGTGAACAGTAAGGGGCTGAGCACGCATCCTTGGAGAGCCCCTGTGTTTAGAGTGATAGTGCTGGATGCGTTGCTGCTGACCCGGACTGCCTGTGGTCTTCCAGTCAGGAAGTCCAGCAACCAGTTGCAGAGTGAGACGTTGAGTCCTAAACAGTCCAGTTTTTGTGTCAGTTGCTGGGGGATGATGGTATTGAAAGCTGAACTGAAGTCTAGGAACAGCATCCTCACATATGAGTCCTTAGAGTCTATGTGAGTAAGAGCTGAGTGGAGGGTGGTGGAGATTGCATCATCAGTGGACTGGTTGGCCCGATATGCAAACTGGTAGGGGTCCAGGGAGGGAGGATGGATTTGATGTGCTGCATGACTAACCGCTCAAAGCACTTCCTGATGATGGGGGTCAGTGCCACAGGGCGGTAGTCACTGAAGCAGGATGGAGAGGCCTTCTATGGAACCAGGATGATGGTGGTGTAGTTGAAGCAGGTGGGGACAACAGCTTGGCTCAGGGAGGTGTGAAGATGTCTGTGAGGACATCTGTGAGCTCCTCTGCACAGTCCTTCAGCACACGATTAGGAATGTTGTCAGGTCCTGCAGCTTTGCGAGCATTGATCCTGGAGAGGGATCTCCTCACGCTGGCTGGAGACAGCGACAGCACCTGGTCACCTGGAGGGGGTGTTGTCTTCTTGCAGGGGTGTTGTTGTCAGCTTCAAACCGTCCAAAGAAGTCACTAAGCTGGTTTAAGTCGTATTTCTTAGATTGATCTCAGTTTGTTCACGTCAATGATGAATCCTCCATGCATACCAAAGTTTGTCATGGAGTCCCACAAGGTTCTGTACTAGGACCACTTGTATTCAGTTTATATATACTTCCTTTAGGGAACATTATTAGGAATCACTCTATCAATTTTCATTGTTATGCTGACAACACCCAATTATATTTATCGATCAAGCCTGATGCAACCAATCAGTTAACTAAACTCCAAGCATGCCTTAAGGATATAAAAAGTTGGATGACCTACAATTTTCTGATGTTAAATTCAGACAAACTGAAGTCCTTGTAATTGGACCCAAACACCTCAGAAACTCTCTTTCTAGAGACTTAGTTACTTTAGATGGGATCACCCTGGCCTCCAGCTCCACTGTAAAAGATCTTGGAGTTTGTTTTTGATCAGGTTGTTGTCCTTTAACGTCACATAAAACAAATTTCGAGGACTGCATTCTTCCACTTACGTAACATCGCTAAAATCAGACGCATCGTGTCTCAGGCGGATGCAGAAAAACTAGTCCACGCATTTGTTACTTCAAGGCTGGACTGTGTAACTTTTGTTATCAGGCTGTGCCCAATAAGTCTCTGAGGACTTTGCAGTTAATTCAGAATGCTGCTGCACGTGTTCTGACAGGAACCAAGATCAGAGATCACATCTCTCCCATTTTGGCTTCCTTGCATTGGCTCCATATTAAATCTAGAATAGAATTTAAAATTCTTCTCCTTACTTACAAAGCTCTTCATGGCCAGCACCATCATATCAAAGAAGCTCATAGTACCTTACTACCCCTCTAGAACACTGCGCTCTCAGGACGCTGGGTTCCTTGTGGTTCCTATTGCACGTCTGTCCGTCCTGGGAGAGGGATCCCTCCTCTGTGGCTCTTCCTGAGGTTTCTTCCACCTTTTTTCCCTGTTAAAGGTTTTTGTGGGCAAGTTTTTCCTCACTGGAACCGAGGGTCTAAGGACAGAGGGTGTCACTCCCTGTACAGATTGTAAAGCCTCAGAGGAAAATGGACTTTGTGACTTTGGACTGTACAAATAAAATCTAATTTGCTTTGCTTTTGTTTCACACTATCAACACTTGCACACTCACACTTCTCACTTATGCACACCCTACACCACTGATACCACTGCTTCTACCCACTCCATAACTTTAAATCCTTTATGATGGTTTAATTTTATTTTAATAAAGAATTGCTTAAACAGATGTACATTGTGTGGACTCTCAGAGCCAGGTCATGACAATGTTGATCCATTTCAAAGCTGTTTGATATTCCTACATTTATGTTTTACATTTTAGTAGCAGGAGACATTTTGTGTATTTTAAAAAATCTGAAGATCACTCGTCTGATCTGAGGCAGATTCAGGCCGTAAACTAGAGGATTATTGATGGGAGGAATGATCAGATACTCTAAAGATAAAACAACTGTGATGATTGGATTCACATTCAAACCGAGTCAGTGAAAGCTCACAGAAGAAGAGAATGAATAGGTCACAAATGTGACCATGTGAGGCAGACAGGTTTGTACGCCTTTCTCTCTGACTTCAGACGAACTTCTTCTGCAAACGAGCAGAATGCGCAGGTAGGTGAACAGGACGAAGAACAGGGGGATAAGAATGGTCGTCATTGTCACAAACTGACCTACGATGTTGTTCAGAGTCGTGTCCACACAGGAGAGCTGAACCACGGGCCAGTTAGAACAGAAAACCCTGTGCAGTTTATTTCCACACAGTTTTAATCGAACAGTGAGACATACACCTAAGCTGATAGCAAATGCAGGATAGAGCACAGCAAACATCAAAAGCTGAATCACCGTCTTTAAAGTCATTTTACTGTGATAATGTAAAGGCTGGCAAATAGCAACCAGTCTGTCATAGCCCATGAGGGTGAGGAATAATCAGCTCATATGATCCATACGTGTAAATGACATAAATCTGAATGAAACAAATGGGGCGTGAGATGAAATGAGTGTCAGACAGAATGTCCCATCAGAAACCTGGGGAAGAAGCCGGCTGAGCCCGTCAGAGGAGTTTAAAGACAGAAAGGAGATAAACAGTAACATGGTGAGGCAGAGACGTCTCCAGGCAGACTGCCAGAATAAGACAATGTTAGCAGAATTATAGTCATGTAGATCAACAGACACAGACGAAGAACAAATATCTGAGGGAGCCATGATCTGAAAACAGAGTCAACTGAAAATAGTCAGGATTCAGGCTGTCGTTGTTCTTCATGTCTGCAAGAGACGTGAGAGTGATGGAGACAAAGAGGGAGGACAAAACTGATTAAAAGGAAAAATGAGTGGTACTACAGTTTAACTGGCCTCAACAAAATAGTTGGTAGGTTTCACATTCGAAACAATTTGACCCGATAATATTCAACATAAAAACAACACATTTCAGGAGAAATAAACAAGTCTTTGACACTAAATGCCAAAAAGCAAACATTTCTCAATCATCATCAGGTTATCACATGGCACAGACTCAAAATGTCCTTCTTCACAAGTGAAAACAGTCACAATTAAGAACACTGTTTCATAATAGATAAACATATTAAAGAGTTAATAAACTGCAAATTTCAAACAATTTTTTCTGATAATATCAACATAAACACATTTCAAGTCATTCAGAAAGATGTGTTCAATAAAACTTTGTTTCCATTGAAGCTAAAAATAAGACAAACACAAAATATATTGTTTAAATAAGTCCCTGTGGTCTGCCCCGTTTAATAAAGTCATAAAGACATTCAGAAAACAGTCTTTGCATTCAAGTGTAATGTGTATCCTATATTTTAGTAAAATACACCATCCTGCTCTGATCTAGTCCAGACCTGAGGCAGCTGCTGAACCTTTATACTGTTGAGCTTTTACCACTGAGAGCAGCCACGTGAACACACAGGGGAGCCGAGGTGTTCACTCAGTGTACTACGTCCAGTTTAGTTGTGCCTTTTTAAAGATGTTGACTCAGTAGTGTTCAATCATAAGTAATGTAACAATACAAATCAACATGTACAGCTGTCTACAGCTTTTCACACTCTTCATCCTGTAAGGTTCATGAGGCCGTCAACTGAAATGTTTAAGGAACAGTGTGAATCAAGAGATAATTGGTCTAATTTCTTGCCTATACCAGCAGGACTGAATCACCCCAACTCTTAGAACTTTTAAAATCCAGTTAAAAACTTTTCTCTTTCATGTGCTTATGGCTGAGCTCGTTTAAAGAATTTCAATCATAATCCTGTGATTCGTTTAATGTTTTAAATTGTTTTCAAATTTGCTTGTTTTAATGATTTTAAATGACATTATGATGGTTTTTAATAAAATTTTCTTCTTTTTAAGAAAAACAAAATAGTGCTACAAAAACACGATATAAACTTCTTTTCAATGAACGTTTAGTAAAACATGTTCTTGTTTCAAGAAAAACTTTGAGCTGCACTTCTTTTTTTCTTTTTCCAAGTCCAACATAAAAGGATAACCTGGGTGGACATGCAAAGTTTTAACCTACTGGGACTGGCCTAAGTGGGTGAGTTCTATCAGAAACATGTAGGCTTCACCTGTAGGTTCCCATGTGGGCTTGAGGGCTTTTACCAGTTCAATTTACAAGCTCAATTAAAGTGAATTTGTACACGAGGCCCAACTGGGCAATTTATCTAAAGGGTCCCCATCTTTGCTCACATGACCTTTGATTATTAAGTGAGGCTAATAATCCATATTTCAGGTTGGACAGTCATACTGTGTTTAAATGTGAATTATGCAAGTCTGGTGACTTTTTCGCTGTTTTGCTAACCCTCTTCTCTCCCCCACCTGACCATGTTCATTTGTTTTCAACAAAGCCGACAAGAACACAATCCATGGTGTGGTGAATAATGTTATTTATCATAAACAATGTTATGATGTGTATATTTGTGTAGTCTTATCTGTCATAAACAAGAGATTACGGGTTACAGGGTGTTTGTGTTGTGGTGCCGTCGAGATGAGAACTGGGTCAGAAGCACTGATCCTGCAGGGTTGATTTTCGGCCAAGAGATGCTAGGTGGAAAGCATAGAGCCTCCATTCTCCCCGTAGTTAACTATCACAATTATTCCCAAGCGGTAAATAAATTGATAATTTAATTATAATAAAGGCAAAAGTCTTGCATAGTTCCTCTTTAAGTAAATACAAAACAGTGCTACAAAAAACACAATATAAAGTTGTTTTCAATGAATGTTTAATAAAACATGTTCTTGTTTCAAACATAAAACTTTTGAGCTACACTTCTTTTTTTCTTTTTTACTAAAGTCCAACATAACATAGGATAACCTGGGTGGACATGCAAAGTTTTACCTACTGGGACTCTTCCTTTTGGCGGAGTACCCCACCCTCCAACTTTTTTTGAAGCGCTCTCTGAGCTCTTGCTGTTCTGTTTCCACCTCTGTCATAGGCTCTGATGAACCACTTGGAGAGGGCCCTTTTTGAACCCTTCTGTGTAATTTCTTGGGTCAATGCATTCCTCTTAAGTGCTCCTAAAAATAAATCACAAGAGCCATTTTTTTGAACAATATATTTATTAACATTTTCTTACATACACTTGTATATACACACATGTCATTATATCAAATATGTAAGTCTGTGCTCCAACAAAAGCACCTGTTATGATACAAGTGTCATAAACAGAACAAAACCGAACAAACAAACAAACAACCATTACATATACACATCACTGACACTCACTTCTCATCCATAAGACATTTTATGCGTAACTTAAGGGCTTAATACAGTTGCGGGTATTTGAATTTATTTTTTGAATATGAATTTGTATTCAGTCCTGTTGTAAAGGTGTACATGACTACTTATTCCTCCTCGTTATCATTTGCTAAATCAATACCATTAACAAACATATTAAATGGTTTCCATATCTCTTCGAACATATCTTGCCTTCTTTTTCGTATGTATGTCACTCTCTCCAAAGTAAAGGTTGCCAGCATCTGTTTCACCCAATACGTTACACTTGGTCTGCTGATCTTCTTCCAAATCATTGCAATGAATCTTTTGGTATGTAAAAGACTGTTAGGTGGACCACAATTGCAGCTGGAGCATACAGGCAAAAGAATACCAAGGCAGGATTGTAGCGTGTCAGGCGGGTCTTTTATTGGTCCATGTTAACAGCATGGCAAACACTCTCCACATCATACCACAACCACCCAATGATCCCAAAATGGCGCCTTATATAGGGTGTCTAGGTAACGAGGGAGAACCCATTCACTGCCTTGCTCTGTCTAAGAAACACTTATTGATTTAATCCTCCCACTATATTCATACACCCACACATTTACCAACACAACCTCCCCCCAATTCTAGCACACACACTAACACTAATAAAATACACCATTTCCCAACACCCCCATCAATCACCACTTGGATGCTCCCAGAACTACAAATATGGTGACCGTTCCTGGGGAAGCCTTTTGCCCGAACACCCTGGAGACAAAGGAAACTGGTGAGTACCATTTCACACACACTTTACTATTCCCAATAAATTAACACACAATTGCACATATATATTAGATTAATCACATTATGTCACGTTTGCATTCAATTACCAACAAAATAATGCACATTAAATCTCATGTCCCTCTTTTGCAGGTGGAACCATGTGGCCATCACAGAACCTACCAGCACCAATAAGATCTACAGGACAATGAATGTAAAAATATTCCATTATGTATATCAAATATCTATATGTATATCAAATGTGCAAATATGCCATGTGCAAAGTGTGCAAACCCAATAAAGTGCCACTGCTTTACAAAAGTGCCTGTGCAACTCTCTCCACCAGATCATCAATTCGAGGCATGGGGTATGGGTCAAAGTTGGACACTGCATTCAAGTATCTGAAATCAATACAAAACCTGAGAACCATCTTTCTTTGGAACCAATACAATGGGACTGCACCACTCACTGCAGGAAACCTCTATTATTACCAGCTCCAACATCAACTTAATTTCCTTTTGCAGCAGAGGAATTAACCGCTCAGGAATCCTGTAGCTCTTCTGCCGCACCGGGGCATCTCCCTTCAGCCGAATCCTGTGCTGCACCAGTGAAGTGAAACCTGGGGTCTCTCTAAAGAGCTCTGGGTTGAGCAAGGGTTTTACCTCTGCCTGCTGTGTGAAAGATAGATGCGACAGGTATATCTGTGGGGGCTCCACTGCCGTGGTGGTGGCTGTCAACAGAGGAGTCCTCCTGCACAGCACGGACCAAAAGCCCAAAAGCTGCTGGTGCACCGGCTCCTGGAACTCCTTCAGCAAGTTAATATGAAAAGTCTGATATTTTTTAAACTTGTCTGGCATAAAAAGTTCATATGTGACCTTACCCACACGTTTGCTGATTTCATACGGTCCATGCCACTTAGTCAGCAACTTACTTTCACTGGTTGGCAGCCTTCCGATCATACCACACTTTCTGGTTTCGTTGCGCTGACTCCATGTGTTCATGTGCAAGTGCTGTCATCTCCTCCAGTCTCTCCCTCATTTTTACTACATACGCCACCACATTTTCTCCTTCCGGCTTTGAACTCTCCCAGTAGTCTCTCAGCAGGTCCAGCGGTCCTCTCACCTGGCGGCCGTACAACAGTTCAAAGGGAGAGAAACCTGTGGAGGCTTGTGGGACCTCTCTGTAGGCAAACAGCAGGTATGGCAGCCAGCGATCCCAATCAGAACCTGTGTGAGACACAAACTTGCGCAGCATGCTATTTAGTGTCCGGTTATACCGCTCCACCAGCCCATCCGTCTGGGGGTGGTAAGGGGTGGTCTTAATGCCCTTTACTCCTAACACTTGATAAACCTGCTGCAACAGTTTTGACAAAAAATTGGTCCCACAATCTGTTAGGATTTCCTTGGGTATGCCCACATGAATTGTTAGCACATCAACGTTAACATGTTAATGCTAACTGCTAGTGCATGAGCGCTAACAATGCTAATATTAACATGCTAATGTTAACTGCTAGCACATCAGCGTTGCACACACACACACAGACACACACACACACACACACACACACAGAGACACACACACACACACACATACAGTCAGAGATGCAGGGAACACAGACACAGATTGACACACATAAGACAAAAGACTCCCTTTAAAATAAGAGTCCCTTCAAAATAAAAGACTTAAAACTCTTCTTAACAGCTCTCACCTACTTCCACAAATTTTGTACCACAGAATTAAAAAATATATCAGGACATTCAGCTCATTTTACTTCTACACTGACCTTCTACAATCCTTCTACACTTTAAACTACTTCCCCTACTACTGCAGATTAAAATACAAATACATTATACAAACTTCAAATCTTTCTACAGACCTACAATTTAAACTACTTCTCCTTTACTACAGACTTCATTCAAACTACACATTTCAACAGATCTTGTACTATTAAACTTCAACTTTTTTTTTAGATTCAACTCATTTAGAACAGACACACACACACACACACACACACACACACACACACACACAAACACATACAGTCAGAGAGGCAGGGGACACAGATTGACACACATAAGACAAAAGACTCCCTTCAAAATAAAAGACTTAAAACTCTTCTTAACAGCTCTCACCTACTTCCACAAATTTTGTACTACGACACCACGACATTCAGCTCATTTTACTTCTACACTGACCTTCTACAATCCTTCTACACTTTAAACTACTTCCCCTACTGCTACAGATTAAAATACAAATACATCATACAAACTTAAAATCTTTCTACAGACCTACACTTCAAACTACTTCTCCTTTACTACACATTTCAACAGATCTTGTACTATTAAACTTGTATTCAACTTTTTTTTAGATTCCACTCATTTAGGACATTACTACTACACTAACTTTCTACAAACTAACACTTTTAACTACTTCTCCTACTACTACAGACTTCATTCAAACTACACAATTCACCAAGATCTTGTACTATTATTTTACTAAATTCTACTATTAATATTCTACAAATTATTCAACTTTTTCTACAAATATTTTACCATTTCATATCCATAATACAAACTTCAAATCTTTATACAGACCTACAATCATAGCAATAATGCTATGGCTGTGGGCTATGAACAAAGGCTTTGGTGAACGCTACGAGAGACAAAACACTTCGGCACGGGACAAAGGGAGACGCAGACAATATATACACTGGGTAATGGGGAACAGGTGGAAACAATCAGAGCGGGGAAGACAATCAGACCGGTGACACATGAGGAAGGGCAAGTGACCTGAAACGAGAGGAGAGTTATCTTTCAAAATAAAACAGGAAATGACAAGACAAGACAAAAACCCAGCTTGACCTCACCGCGGTGTGACAGTTGAAGCTGTCTCTGTTATAGTTTAGGCTCGCTACGTGCTGATTGATCGACTCTCACCCTGGTTGCTTGGCAACCTCAAGCATGCCTTTGACTAACTTTTTTGAAGTCTGTGTATGATATCAGACTATCAAGACTACATTTTTGATGTCGGCCATTTTATCCTTGTCTTCTACCCCTCAGTTTTGAGGTAGTATCTGAAAAAGTCCCATTTACATTGCCTTTTCAAGGTGCAAACATTTCTGCCCCATCATCTGTATCTGGCCCAGAGGTATAAGCGCAGAATTGATCTGGCTCTGAGGTAGTGTCAGAGTATATATATGGGGCACATTTAGTCAGCCTATATGTGGGCACCCTATATGGTACCCATGTAGCTAAAATCAAATGGCTCCCACATAGTCTTTCCCAGTTCCATACCACACCCACTTAGCCCACTTATATTCCATATAGGGCCCATGTCCATGCTACCCAGTTCCAGCCGGAACTCACTTAGCCCACATATATACGTTATGGGGCCCATTAAGCAAGTCTATGTGGGCTTCACATGTGGGGCCTATGTTTCTGAAACATGGGCTTCACATGTGGGGCCTATGTTTCTGAAAAAATATGGGGCCCTTATTTGCCCTGTTTATGCCCATGCCCACTTAGCCCACTTACATCCCTTATGGGGGCTCATACAGCCAGCCTACATGGGCTTCACATGTGGGGCCCATGTAACTGCAACCATATGGGACCATCAAATTTGCCCAGTTCAAGCCCGTGCCCACTCAGTACCCACATAGCCCGTATTTAACCCTGTACACACACAACTAGTGACTAGTGTACCCACTTTTCAACTCCAACACTCTTTCCAAATTGATAACACAACTGTGATGGGCCTCATCACTGGAAACAATGAAACAGGTCAAGCAGAAGGAAGTAGAGGGCCTGAACTGCTGGTGTCAAGGCTGTCAGTTATGGCATCAAATGAAATGCCATTCACAAAGACCCCTATGGATAAGAAGAAATTGAGCTGCGGGACGTTGCCTGGAATGGGTAGACCGCTCAGCACTTTGTGATCACCACACGTGGAAGCTTGTAAACTGTGCTGCTACAAATGATTCCTTTGAACGTCAATTTACAGAGTTTCTTATTTAGAATCGAACACTGTGGCACTGCATACCTGACAAAACAGGCACAAAGCCAGGCTAAAACCAAGAACATAATCACAGTGTTTTTCTCATGATGGTTGGATATTGCAGAGGTTTACATTAGCACCTACTGTCATGGCCATAGCTGCCCACAGTAAGAACTCTGAAGAGACTAAGAGTCAAATATGAACCACTGAAAGAACAGGCTGAATATGTTATGATCTGTTTGTCGAAGAATCAATCCGAAGCTTTGGGTAGAAAACAGTGCTGTAAACAACAGAGTTGATTAACAAAGCTGCAATGAAAATGTACATAGGCTATGGAGGTCTCAGCACTTTGTGATCAACCCACGTGGAAGCTTGTAAACTGTGCTGCTACAAATGATTCCTTTGAAGTCAATTTACAGAGTTTCTTATTTGCATTCTGAACATTGGCACTGCAACTGACAAAACAGGCACAAGCCAGGCTAAAACCACAGACATAATCACAGTGTTTTTCTCATGATGGTTGGATATTGCAGAGGTTTACATTAGACACTACCTGTCATGGCCATAGCTGCCCACAGTAAGAACTCTGAAGAGACTAAGAGTCAAATATGAACACTGAAAGAGACAGGCTGAATATGTTATGATCTGTTTGTCGAAAAAGTCAATCCGAAGCTTTGGGTAGAAAACAGTGCTGTAAACAAAACAGAGTTTATTAACAAAGCTGCAATGAAAATGTACATAGGCTATGGAGGTAAGCACTTTTGATTCAACACACAGTGAGCTTGTAAACTGTGTCTACAAATGATTCCTTTGAAAGTAATTTACAGAGTTTTTATTTATCGAAAAACAATTGGCACTGCAACGACAAACAGGCACAAGCCAGGCTAAAACCAAGAACATAATCACAGTCTTTTTTCTCATGATGGTTGGATATTGCAGAGGTTTACATATAGACACATACCTGTCATAGGCCATAGCTGCCAACAGTAAGAACTCTGAAGAGACTAAGAGTAAAATATGAACCACTGAAAGAACAGGCTGAATATGTTATGATCTGTTTGTCAGATAAAAAGTCAATCAGAAGCTTTGGGTAGAAACCGTGCTGTAAAACAAACAGAGTTGATTAACAACGTGCAATGAACAATGTACATAGGCTCATGGAGGTTTGGTGATCCAGATCAGATAGACAACAAGATAGAATTACTGCAGAGTATCAGAATATATGCTTGAACATGATCACAAAATAAGATATCTGTATTATAATGTTCAATACCCATCAAAGTTATATATTGTACGTTTACTTGATATCCATGAAAGTTGTCTATATAAAAGACTTTAAAGATCACATACAAGCTGTATAGATTTGTTTCTTCATTCACCTGTACCTGACCTCCACATACACTTGTATCTGTTGAAATACACCAGAAAACACAGACCTTCAGGATTCAGAAAGTGAACTGTTTGAGTCTGTGGATGCTTTTTAATCAGCCTCCAAACCCTCAATGGATCTCATTAAAATCTGCACCAAGGTCTACGACTATCAGAACAACTTCATCAAACTCTAGAGGCCTGGAACCACAGGTGGTGTTCACTGTTTTCCTGTGCCAATTCATCAGAACTGACCCTGTATTACATCATCATTGCTATAGAAATGCACTAAACACTGTACACAGATTAATTGTAATAATACCTGACACTCGCTGTTTTGATTTGTTTATGTGTGAAAAGGTTTGTGAAGTGGCCACATGGCAAAAGTCCAGCCTTGCGACACCAGCAGATTCAGGCCCTCTATCCTTCTTTGACCTGTTTCATTGTTTCCAGTGATTAGGCCCATCACAGTTGTGTTATCAATTTGGAAAGATGTTGGAGTTGAAAGTGGGTACACTAGTCACTAGTTGTGTGTGTACAGTTACATACGGGTATGTGGGTTACTGAGTGGGCACGGCTGAACTGGGCAAAATTTTGATTGGTCCCATTAGGTTCAGTTACATGGCCCCACATGTGCATGCCCACTGTAGGCTGGCTGTATGAGCCCCCATAGGGATGGTAGTGGGCTAAGGGGAGGGCAATGGAATAAACAGGGCAATAAGGGCCCATATTTTTTCAAGAAAACCAGCGCCCCACATGTGTGAAGTGCCCATGTTTCAGAAACATAGGCACCCAGCACTGTTGAAGGCCCACCAAGACTTGCCTTAATGGCCCCAAACGTATATATGTGGCTAAGTGAGTTCCGGCCTGGAACTGGGGGTAGCATGGACATGGGCCCGTTATGGGAATATCAGGGGCTAAGTTGGTGTGGTAATGAACTGGGCGGAAAGATATGTGGGAGCCATTTTGATTTTAGCTACTGGGTACCAATAGGGTGGCCACATATAGAGGCTGACTAAATGTGCCCATATATATACTCTAGACACTACCCTACCAGAGCCAGATCAATCTGCGTCTTTATTACCTCTGGGCCAGATACAGATGGATGGGGCAGACATAGTTTGCACCTTGAAAAGGCAATGTACAAAATGGGGGGACTTTTTCAGATACTAACCTCAAAACGGGTAGTAGAGAGGTAGAAGACAAGGATAAATGGCCGACATCAAAAATGTAGTTTGAAGTCGATATCCTATACACAGACTTCAAAAAAGTTAAGTCAAAGGTCAATGCTTGAGAGGTTGCCAAGCAAACCAGGGTGAGAGTCGATCATCAGCAGCTAAGCGAGCCTAAACTATATACAGAGAACGGCTTCATAACTGTCCACACCGCGGTGAGGTCAAGCCTGGGTTTTTTGTCTGTCTTTCGTGTCATTCCTGTTTATTTGTGAAGATAACTCTCCTCTTCGTCAGGTCACTTTGCCCTTCCTCATGTGTCTACCGGTCGATTGTTACTTTCCGCTCTGATTTGTTTTCCACCTGTTCCCCATTACCCTGTGTATATATTGTCTTGCGTCTCCCTTTGTCCCGTGCCGAAGAAGTGTTTGGTCTCTCGTAGCGTTCACCCCAAGCCTTTGTTCATAGCCCACAGCAATAGCATTCATGTATGATTGTAGGGTTGTATAAAGATTTGCAAGTTGTTTACTTATGGATATGACTGGTAAATATTTGTGAACCAAGTTGATGAATTTGTAGAATATTAATATGAATTTAGTAAAATAATCAGTACAAGCTATGTGTGAATTGTGTAGTTTGATAAATGAGTCTGTAAGTCATCGGCGAAGTAGTTAAAAGTGTTAGTTGTAGAAGTTAGTGTAGTAGTAGTTCTTACGAATGAGTGGACTCTCAAAAACAAAGTTGATACACAGTTTAATAGTACAAGATACGTGGAAATGTGTAGTAAAGGAGAGTACGTTTGAGTGATTAGGTAACTGTAGAAGATTTGCGTTTGTATGATGTATATTGATCTTTTCAATTGACTCTTAGCCACGTACAGAAGGGAAAGTATTGGTTTAAAAAAGTGTAGAAGGATTGTTAGGAAGGTCAGTGAAGAAAGTAAAATGAGGCTGAAATGTCGTGGTGTCCCGTAGTAAAAATTTGTGGAAGTATAGTGGAGAGCTTGTTAGTTAAGACAGAGGTTTTAGTCTTTTTTATTAATATATTTTGAAGGAAGCTGTCTTTTGTGTCTTAGTGTTGATTCTGAATTCCCTGTGTGACACACTTCCCCTCTGACCTCTATTGGGCCTCCTCGTACTGGTTCGCTCCTTCCGTTACTCCCCAACGCACCCCCTCGACTGTCGTAATAATCTGTCCTACCCATGGTCAATACTAAATTGTTACGTATCCCCAAGTGTATGTGTGGTCCTGCCCTCCTCTTGGGGTTGTTTGTTTTTGGCTGGCCTGTGTTTACTTGTGTGTGTGTGTGTGGTGGTGTTGTGTCTGTTCTAAAGAGTTTGAACACTAAAAAATCTAAAAAAAGTTGAAAAGTTTAAGAGTCTCACAAAAAAAGTCTGTTGACATGTGTACGTTTGACGTCTGTAGTAGGAGAAGTAAGTTTAAAAAAAACTTGAGGGTCGGTAGAAAGATTGATGAAGTTTGTATAAATTTATTTGTAGTTTTAAGAACTGCAGCAGTAGTAGGGGAAGTCGTTTAACAGTGTAGAAGGACTTTGAAAGGTCAGTTGTAGAAGTAAAATGACGCTGAAGTCCTGTATCTATTTTTTAATTCTGTGGTACAAAACTTTGTGGAAGTGGTGAGAAGCTGTTTAAGAGAGTTTTAAGTCTTTTATTTTGAAGGGACTACTTAGTTTAAACGGGACGTCTTTTTTGTCTTGATGTGTTGTAATCTGTGTCTGTGTTCCCTGGCAATCTCTGACTGTATGTGTGTGTGTGGGTGGGTGTCCTCTGTGTGTGTGTGTGTGTTGTCTTGGTGTGTGTGTGCAACTCTGATGTGCTAGATCAAGTTAACATAGCATGTTAATTGATTAGCTATGTTAGACGCTCAGTGCACACTACGCAGTTAGCATTAACATGTTAACGTGTGATGTGCGAACAATTCATGTGGGGGCTACCCCAGGGAAACTCCGACACAGATTTGTGGGGACCACATTTTTTTGTCAAAACCTGTTTGCCAGCAGTTTATCAAGTGTTAGGAGGAAAGGCATTAAGTACCACCACCTTAACCCCCCCAGACGGAATGGGCGGTGGAAGCCTGTATAACCGGACACTAATAGCATGCCTGCGCAGTTGTGTCTCACACAGGTTCTGATGTGGATCCCTGGCTGCCATATGCTTGGTTTGCCCTACATAGAGGTCCCACAAGCCTCCACGGTTCTCTCACCTTTGAACTTTGGACGGCCGCCAGGGTGAGAGGAGCCGATGGAACTGCTGAGAGACTACTGGGAGAGTTCAAGCCGGAAGGAGAGAAATGTGGTGGCGTATTGTATGTAAACCATGAGGGAGAACTGGGAGGAGATCGACAGCATTGCACATGAACACATGGAGCAGCGCACGAAACCAGGAAAGTTGTGGTCAATATCGGAAGGCTGCCAACCAGTGAAAGTAAGTTGTGACTAAGTGGCATGGACCGTAATGAAATCGAGCAAAGTGTGGTCTCACGTGTAGTTCTCATATTGGTCACAAAGGGACGTGACGGATGCTGTATGAGACTTGAACTTTTATGCCAGACAAGTTTAAACACTAAATTGTATCGCTTTAGGGTCACATTTTACTATATTACTGCTGAAGGAGTTCCAGGAGCCGGTGGCACCAGCACTTTTGGGCTTTTTGGTCCATGCTGTGCAGGAGAGACTCCCTCTGTTGACAGCCACCACCAACGTCAGTGGAGCCCCCACAGATTTACTGTCACAATTCTATCTTCACACAGCAGCCAAGGTAAAACACCCCTGTCAACCCAGAGCTCTTATAGGGACCACAGTTTCACTTCCACGGTGCATGGGCACCAGGATTCGGCTGAGGAGATGCCCCCGGTGGTGCGACGCAGAAGAGCACAGGAGTTCTGAGCGGTTAATTCCTCTGCTGAAAAAGGAAATTAAGTTGTGTTGGAGCTGGTAATATAGGGTTTCCTGCAGTGAGTGGTGGCAGTCCCATTGTAATTGGTTCTAAAGAAAGAGTGGTTCTCAGTTTTGTATTGATTTTCAGATACTTGAATGCAGTGTCCAACTTTGAGCCCACCCCCATGCCTCGAATTGATGATCTGGTGGAGAGAGTTGCACAGGCACTTTTGTAAAGCAGTCACTTTATTGGGTTTGCACACTTTGCACATGGATATTTGCACATTTGATATACATTAGATTATTGATCATACATATGGAATATTTTTACTTCCATGTCCTGTAGATCTTATTGGTGCTGTGTGGTTCTGTGATGGCCACATGGTTCCAACCGCAAAAAGGACATGGAATTTAATGTGCATTCAATTTTGTTGGTAATTGAATGCAAACGTGACATAAATGTGATTATCTAACTATATTGCAATTGTGTGTTTAATTTATTGGGAATAGTAAAGTGTGTGTGAAATGGTAACTCAAGTTTCTTTGTCTCCAGGGTGTTCGGGGCAAAAGGCTTCCCCAGTGAACGGTCAGCCATATTTGTTAGTTCTGGAGCAATCCAAGTGGTGTAGGTTTTGATGGGGGTGTTGGGAAATGGTGTCTTTTATTAGTGTTATGTGGTTGTGCTAGCATTGGGGGGAGGTTGTGTTGTAAATTGTGGGGTGTATGCAATATGTGGGAGGATTAAATCAATAAAGTGTTTCTTAGGACAGAGCAAGGCATGAATGGGGTTCTCCCTCGTACCTAGACACCCTATATAAGGCGCCATTTTTTGGGATCATTGGGTGGTGTGGCTGTGTGGCTGAGGTGTTGCCCATGTGGTTAAATGGGACCAATAAAAGACCCCCCCGCCTGCGACACGCTACATCCCTGCCTTGGTATTCTTTTTGCCTGTATGCTCCAGCTGCAATTGTTGTCCACCTGAACAGTCTTTTACATACCAAAAGCTTCATTGCACTGATTTGGAAGAAGATCAGCAAGACAAGTGTAACAGTATTGGTGAATGAAACAGATGTGGCAACTTTACTTTGGAGAGAGTGATCCCTACGACAAAAGACAGGCAAGATCTGTTCGAAGAGATATGGAAACCATTCTCAATAGTTTGTTATGGTATTGATTTAGCACCATGATAACGAGGGAGGAATAAGTAGTCGTTCACCTTTACAACAGGACTGAATACACAAATTCCTATTCCAAAAATAAATGCAAATTACCCGAACTGTATTAAAGCCCTACGAATACGCATAAAATGTCCCTTCTGGATGGAGAAGTGAGTGTCATTGATGTGTATATGTATGGTTGTTTGTTTGTGTTGTTCGGTTATGTTCTGTTTCTGACACTTGTATCTAACAGGTGCTTTTTGGTGGAGCCAGACCAGACTTACATATTTGATATAATGCAATTGTGATAAAGCCCTGCACTAGCGTCTACGCCTACGGAGCCTGCCCCTTGTCTCAACTGCTCGCTTTCTTACTTACTCTCTCCTAGTACTGCGAAAATGATATAAAAATAAGAATATATTAGTTCAAAAAACGTGGGCTCTTGTGATTTATTTTTAGGGAGCACTTAAGAGGAATGTCATTTGACCCAAGAAAATTCACAGAAGGGTTCAAAAAGGGCCCGCATCCAGTGGTGATCATCAGGAGCATGGACAAGCTTATGGTGGAAACAGAAGAGCACAAGGAGCTCAGAGAGAGCTGTCAAAACAAAGGGGGGTGGGGGTGTGGAGGGTCTCCACCAAGAGGAGAAGAAGTCCCAGCGTAGGTAAACAACTTTGCATGTTCCACGCCAGGTATCACTATGTTATGTTGGACTTGGAAAAAGAAAAAAGAAGTGCAGCTCAAAAGTCTATTCTTGGAAAACAAGAACATGTTTTACTAAACGTTTCATTGAAAAAGAGTTTCTATCGTGTTTTTTGTAGCACTATTTTGTATTTTCTTAAACAAAGAAAATTTTATAAAAACATCATAATGTCCTTTAAAATCATTTTAAACAGACATTTGAAAAAAAACCAATTTAAAACATTTAACGATCACGGATTATGGATTGAAAATTCTTACAAGAGCTCAGCCATAGCACATGAAAAGAGAAAAGTTTTTAACTGGATTTAAAAGTTCTAAGAGTTGGGGCTTTTGATTTCAGTCCTGCGGTATAGGCAAGCAATTAGACCCCCATTTCTCTTGATTCAACTTGTTCATAAACATTCAGTTGACGGCCCCCATGAACCCTTACAGGATGAAAGCGTGTGAAAAGCTCGTCGACAGCTGTACATGTTGATTGTTATTGTTACATTACTTATGATGAACACTACTGAGGTCAAACATTCTTTAAAAAGGCACCAACTAAACTGGATGTAGTACACTGAGTGAACACCTCGGCTCCCCTGTGTGTTCACTTGGCGCCCAGGGTAACAGCTCACAGTATAAAGTTCAAGCAGCTTGCCCAGTCTGGATGATCAGAGCAGGATGCTTGTATTGACTAAAATATAGATATACATACCACTGATGCAAAGACTGTTTTCTGAATGTCTTTATGTACTTTATAACTGGGGCCAGACCACGGACTTATTTAAACAATATATTTTGTTGGTTGCTTTATTTTTAGCTTCAATGGAACAAAAGTTTTATTGAACAAAAAAACTCTTTTCTGAATGACTTGAAATGTGTTTATGTTGAATATTATCAGACAAAATTGTTTGAAATTTGCAGTTATTAACTCTTTAATATGTTTAATCTATTTATAGAAACAGTGTTCTTAATGTGACGTTTTCAATTGTGAAGAAGGACACTTTTGAGTCTGTGCCATGTGCTAACTGATGATGATTTTTTGAGAAATGTTTGATTTTTTTGCATTTTAGTGTTCAAAGACTTGTTTATTCTCCTGACATGTGTTGTTATTGTTGACTATTATCGGGTCAATGTTTCGAATGTGAAAACCTCCAGACATTTGGTTGAGGCCAGTTTTTAAACTGTAGTAAACACTCATTTTGTCCTTTTAATCAGTTTTGTCCTCCCTCTTTGTCTCCTCATCTCATCCTTGCAGACATGAAGAACAACGACAGCCTGAATCCTGATCTATTTCAGTTTGACTCTGTTTTCAGATCATGGCTCCCTCAGATATTTGTTCTTCAGTCTTTGGTCGTTGATCTACAGACTTATAATCTCTGCTAACGTTGTCATTATTCTGGCAGTCTGCCTTGGAGAAAGTTCTCTGCATCAGCCCCTGTACCTGTTTATCTCCTTTCTGTCTTTAAACTTCTTACGGTGGCCGCCGGTTCTTCCCCCAGGTTTCTGATGGACATTCTGTCTGCCACTCATTTCCTCTCACGCCCACTTTTTTTCATTCAGGATTTATGTCATTTACACGTCTGCATTCATATGAGTGATTATTTTCACCATCTGGGCTTATGACCGC
>NC_040028.1:21874297-21881763 GCF_000972845.2 Larimichthys crocea | reverse complement strand
GAATATATATGGTTTGATAGTTTTTGTAAATCTTGTACTTCTCCCTGTACTCTTCATACTGTTTACATACACCAGAATATTTATAATAACTTATCGAAGTTGTAGAGAAGTCAGGAGAAAAGCTGCACAGACCTGTTTACCTCACCTCATAGTTTTAATCAACTTCTCCTGTTTGAGTGCATATGATGTACTTCTGCTGAGACTGGAAACTGATTTTCCAAAAACTGTACGTTTCATAATGTCCTTACAATTATTAGTGTATCATCCTCTCTTTAATCCGATCATATATGGACTAAAAATGAAAGAAATTTATAAACACCTCAAGAGGCTGTTCTGCAAAATGTGATAACTATAACTGGATATGAAGCTGCAGTCATCGCTTTGTGTCATCATTTATAGGTATGACTTATGTGATTCTTGGAATGTTTTTAATGTGAGGGTTTATTTCTATAACGCGCAAAGCATCAGCTTCATCATTGTAATGACTCATGACAAAGAAATTGGCTGCAGTTTTCAGAAACCCTGAAGAGGTCAAAACTCCAGCATATCTAAATAAAACTAGAAAAACTTGCATTTCCTGCGGAAATACAGTGTTCTGCTGAAATGCCCGATGCATCTATGGAAATTTGTATGAAAAGATAGAATTGTAGGATATTTTGAAATATTGAATGTATTTGTAGAATAGTGTGAGTTTACCTGAACAAAGTTGAGTAATCTTTCTATATTTGCAATATTTATACTGTTCATTCTCTTTATACTGCGATATTTGCCATATTTAGACTTTATTTATACTTTTGACTTGTATATATTTTTATTTTGTATGTTTTACATTGCATGTATGTGGCTGTTTGCACCAGGGATCTGAGAGGAATGCTATTTCAATTCTCTGTATGTACTGTACACATAGCAGCATTGACAATAAAGTTGACTTGACTTAACAAGTGAGAATTGTAAAATATTGTGAAATATTGTATGAATTTGTAAAATAATTAAAGCAAAGTGTAAAAATGTGGGGTAGAACAATAATAATAATAATAATAAAATAATAATAAAAAATATAATAAATTAATAATTATTTATTATTTATTATTATTATAAAGTTCTCATTAGTGTGGACGTCCTCTGAGCTTTCTGCTTGTGGTCATCATCATGGTGACTTTTCCAACACAACAAAACATCTGTAAAATATTACCACTCTGAATTTTACTTTACTTCACGTTTTAATTAACTTCTGACTTCATGTTTAACATATTCAAATAAAAACGCATTGAAAAGAAAAAGATGTGCCCCAGACTGTGAAGTGTGCTGGCTCCCACATCAAGGTGGAAAGTCCCCTCACTGGTGGGGAAGGAACTGAAGCTGGTGCATGAGGTGGAAAAGTGCCAGCTGGATATATTTGGACTCCCCTTACACCTACCATTGGTTCTGAAACCCGACTTCTAGAGAGGGCCTGGACTCTACCTTTTCTGGAGAGGAAACGGCTAGTATTGGGCTCCTCACAACCCCTGGCTGAGTGCTGGATGGGAGTTCTCCCTGGAGAGTGGAAGGTCGCCTCTGTGCAACTATGAGTCGCTATGGGGAAGGCTCTGTCTGTTGTATGTGTTTGTCCACTAAGTGGAACCAGGTGAAGAATTTCTTGTGCATCCCAGGAGAGGTTGGGGACATGGGAACCGAGACTGCCATGTTCAAAAGCACCATTGTAGAGGAAGATGGTAGGACATGTGGTCAGTAGGTGAACCGTGCTGGTCATGGCAACAACCATTTGGATCTTTGACTTACTGACAGTCACAAGTTGGTTAGAGTAGACAGGTACACCTCACACACCTTAATACACCATCAACTGTAACATTGGCGCACACCAGGATTGTGTTTTTAGTCCTCTGCTGTACTCCCTGTACACACACAACTAGTGACTAGTGTACCCACTTTTCAACTCCAACACTCTTTCCAAATTGATAACACAACTGTGATGGGCCTCATCACTGGAAACAATGAAACAGGTCAAGGAGAAGGAAGTAGAGGGCCTGAACTGCTGATGTCAAGGCTGTCAGTTATGGCATCAAATGAAATGCCATTCACAAAGACCCCTATGGATAGGAAGAAATTGAGCTGCGGGGCGTTGCCTGGAATGGGTAGACCGGGGCCCCCTCCTGGAGCCAGACCTGACAGGGCAGCTCCCTGGCAAGCATTTGGGGGTCAGAGCCCTTAGTCCTGGCCATAGGGACCAATCGACCCCACCGACCGATGGCTCCACCCTCACCCACCATCAGCATGGTGAGAAATAGGGGTCAAGTGCGTGGACAAAGGCAGGAGAACTGGAGTTGGTGGGTTGGCTGGGGTCCTGGAAGGGATTCCACCTGGTGACTCTATAGTTCTGCTGGGGGACTTCTGTGCTAGTCACGGATTGGTCATAACAAACACCACATTGAAACATAATGATATTCATAAGTGTACCTGGTACCAGAGTACCCTAGGGCACAGGCCAATGATCGATTTTGTGGTCATGTCATCAGATCTGCGCCCATATGTCTTGGACAGTCGGGTGAAGAGAGGAGTTGAATCAGGTGGAGGGGGAGAATGCCGGACAGATCTGGTAAACCCAAATATGTAGTGAGGGTGAACTGGGAACGTCTAGCAAAAGCTCCTGTCCAGGAGATCTTCAACTAACACCTCTGGAAGAACTTTTTGAACTTAGTTGGCCCATGGGTCTCCTGAGGTAGCAGACAGGTATAGGGCAGGTAGAAGGGCTGCAGCTTCAGGAATCGCTTTCAGTTGGCCTTAACCTCTTTAGACCCTGTGTCCTCATATGAGGACATTACATTTTTACTGTTCTGCACCATGATACTTCATTTGTAAGAATGTTGACCCATTGTCCTCATCCGGAGGCCCTGCCTGCACCACCTAGTGGTCCCAGAATTAAATTACACTAATTTGGAAAAAAAACAGGATGGCGGGAATCAGACCGCAAGTTTTCTACAGCGGCTCTCGACAGAAAAATGGACAAGGTAAAAATCCTTCTTGAATCTTATGATTGAAACTAGTATATTCATGCACAATAAAGTCTGTAGCTTCACTTGGCATACTTTTTAAAATAAATTTGTAAACAACGTCTGTAGACATGACGTACTTTTTTGAGGACATCATGTCTAGGTTCACAGCAAAAACGTAAAATTTTGCCAAGAACATTCATTTTATTTTCTTTATTTTCAGTCAAAATGTCTAATTTCTAGTCAAAATAAGTCTTACACTCATCACTCATTACACTCATCCTCCAAAAAGTAACTTGTTTTTAGACAGTTACCACTTGTTTCAAGTTAATTTTCACTAGAAAGAAGTAGAATAGTACTGGAGTGTAAAAACGCATTTACTCCAGTACTGAGTGAGGCGAGATAATTAATCAATATTGTTTTGCTCGGTCATTTGGCGATATATATGACGGCAGGTGGGAGTTGTTAGTTGTTGCCATCACTAACTAACGTTCCTATTTCATTAGAACCTGACCAGGATGTGCGAGGACGCAAGGCAGGACCAAGAAATGGGAACAGAGACTAATGGAAGTCTGCTCCATTCAACCCTATCTTAGTCCCATTTCAGGGAGCTGATGAAGAACAAGATGAGAGAGCAGATTGGTCACCGGTGCAGTACATGGAGCAGTACATTGACATAGAACTGATTAAACTCCTTGCCGACTGTACGAATTCTATGTCGTTGGCTAAAAGTGGGAGATCTCTCAACACATCGGTTAAAGAGATGTACCACTTTTTGGGAGCATCCATCTTGATGTCCTTCATCCCTTACCCACACAAACCTGCATGTTCTGGTCCACTAGCCTGAGAATCCCTGTTATTAGTGACACAATGAGACGCGACCGTTTCTTCAACCTGAGGAGCCATCTGAAGGTAGTAATTGATGACCATGTTCCTGAAGACAGGAAATCAGACAAATTCTGGAAGGTGAGGCCTTTTATGAATCGCGTACTCAAAGGCTGCCACACTCAGGCTCGACCAGAATCCGTCTCAATAGATGAACAGATGATTCCATTCACTGGAGCCTGTCCGTTCCGCCAGTATGTGCCACTAAAGAACTTTGTCCTGGCATCAGCAGGTGGTGTTGTTCTGGACTTTGAAGTGTACCAAGGTTCAAAGTCACTGGCTGCACAGGATCCGGACGCAGAAGGATTGGGTCTGGGAGCCCTGGACTCACTGACTGTGGTGTTGGAAAGGAGGTGATGCTGGTCGTAAGTTCAGGATATCCTTTGGCAATAATCCGCCACCCACTCCATGAGCTTCTGGAAAGACTCAGGGGCAGCTTCAGTCAGAGACTGCTGGTACCAAGATGCTCCACAGAGCGGCATAAGAAGTCTTTCTTACCTGTGAGCATCAGCCTGTACAACTCCTCACTAAATTATAAGGCTTGATTTACATATTGCACAGTTCACTGCTACTTGTTTTTTATTTTTTTTACTGTTACTGCCTGCTCTATTTACTGTTATTTATACAGTGTATTAGTGTGTAGATATTGTTTAAAATGGATATTGTATAGGGTATATTGTTAAAGTTTTGTTTCTTACTATTGTTTTTCTTGCTGCTATTACTTACTGTTTGGGAGCTGCGGTAAACACAACCAATTCCCATACGGGGATTAATAAGTAGTACTTTTCTGTCGTGGCTGTTCTGTTATTATACAATTAATCTGTTAAGTGTTTAGCTGATTCTTAGCAATGATGATTGTATACAGGGTCAGTTCTCGATGACATTTGGCCAGGGAAAAACAGTGAACCACCACCTGTGGTTCCGAGGCCTCTAGGTTTGAATGAAGTTTGTTCGATAGTCGTAGACCTTGGTGCAGATTTTAATGAGATCCATTTGAGGGTTGGGGAGGCTGATAAAAAGCATCCACAGACTCAAACAGTTTCATTTCTGAATCCTGAAGGTTGTGCTTGTTGTTTTTGTGATATTTCAACAGATAAAAGTGTATGTGGAGGTCGTTACAGTGAATAAAGAAACATTCTACTAATGATACATGCTTGTTAGTGTGATCTTAACGTGATTATTCCTTATCTTAACATTCCTTCAGACAACCTTTCATGATACTCAAGTTAACGTAACAATATAACTCTTGATGGGTATTGTGGACCATCATAAATACCAGATATCTTTACTTTGTGATCATGTTCACAAGCTTAATTCTGATACTCTGCAGTAATTCTACTGTTGTATATGATCTGTGCTTCACCCAAACTCCATGGAGCCTATGTACATTTTCATTGCAGCTGTGTTAATCAACTCTGTATTGTTTAACAGCACTGCTCTTTCTACCCAAAGCTTCTGTATGACTTTTGTATTGAAACAAAGATCATAACATATTCCAGCCGTGGTCTTGCAGTGGTTCATATTTACTCTTTAGGTGCGTCGAGTTCTTACTGTTGGCAGCTATGGTCCTCATGACAGGTATCGTCTATATGTAAACCTCCTGCAATAGTCCAAACCATCATGAGAAAAAACACTGTGGATTAATGGTTCTTGGTTTTAGCCGGCTTGTGCCGTTCTGTCTTGCATAGCAGCACCCAGCTGTTCTGATTTCTAATAACAACTCTGTAAATTTATTTTAAAGGAATCATTTGTTAACAGCACAGTTTTCAGGCTTCACTGTGTGGATTCAAGAAACACTGGAATATATATGGTTTGATCGTTTTGGTAATCTTGTACTCTCCTGTACCTTCATACTGTTTACATACACCAGAATATTCTATAATAAACTTATCAAAGTTGTAGAGACGTCGGGGCAAAAGCGCACAGACCTGTTTACTCCACCTCATAGTTTTAATCAACTTCTCCTGTTGACTGCATATGATGTACTTCGCTGCGACTGGAAACTGATTTTTCACAAACTGTACGTTTCATAAGTCCTTGACAATGATTATGTATTCATCATCTCTTTAATCCGCTCTACTGGACTAAAAATGAAAGAAATTCTAAACACTCAAGGGCTGTTCGCAAATGGATAACTCTAAGACGTGTGACGTTCTGTCTTCGTTTCTTGACTTCTGTGATTCATGGAAGGTTTTTAATGTTTGTTTTGATTTTGTTTGTAAACACTGTACAAGGCATCAGCTGCATCACTGTAATGACTCTGACATCGTTCTGGCTAATCTGAATTTTTAAATTTGCTTTAAACTTCAGAGCAATAGAATCCTGTCCTTTCATATTGGCAGATTTTTCCTTTGAGTGTATATAATGTGTTGTATGGTCATGAAGTCCAACCATTTAAATAAAATGCTTGAAAAAAAGTGTGTGTGCTCCAGACTTTGATTTGGTAATCTGTGAGCAACGCAGATTCAACATTTGTGCAGAAAAATACTAACATTTTTTGTGCTGTGAAAAATTGCTGGTACAATCTGACTTCATAGGATGGATCTATTCTCTCATCATTTCAAGGTCTGATTGAACCATAATAATTCTTATAGTCATTGTTGTATCTTTGTTCTGTTTGAATTTACTGTAGATTATTCAATGTATATTTTTACCTTCAGTTTCTCCTCAGCACATAAAGCCAATTCTCAGTCATAAGATTCAGAAATTCCACAGTAAATAAAAATTATATAGGCGGTGAGGTGATTAGTGTGCGTGATGCTAATAGTTGAATATGTTGCATCAAGCATCAACTCTGTGTTGGGAAGTGAAGCAAACAGGAACGTACCAAAAATTGCAGTCTGTTCCTCAAACATCCTCCAGAGAGATTACCCAGTCCCATACGCCCCCGTTAAAATGTCCAACTTCACAGCAGAAACAAGAAGGCAGGAAATAGAAATTAGACAGTCTGTGGGGGGGGACGCTCACAGAGACACGTCCATAATTGATCAAAACGATACAGAAATCACCATCTTAATCATCTGCATAATTTAGTAATCGGGAGAGCCAAACTGTTGGCTTTCAAGCACAGACACACAGGCAAAGGCCAGGGCAGTGTGTGTGTTTTTGCTGCTCTCCTTACTACTTGGTTTATCACATGGTTCCTTGGATGTGGATAATGTATACTTCACTATATGGTTGCTGGATATCCTCACAAGTCTACCAGGCTAAAGCACTGCTGTGTTGAGTTCCCCATTGTGTAGATATGTCGACTGTGTGTGTCTCTACTTTTTTTTTCAACTATCCTACTGAATTTTTACAACACCTCTTGACTGTTGTGTGTGCTCTCATCAACAGTAGTCAGACGTATTCTTGGGTCCAATGATCCCTGGATGAGTATCAATATTAGTTTGAAGTGGGCTCATGTTTTAAACGTCGCCTGCATTGTTGGGCAGTTTGGTGGTCAGTAGGATCATACATTACTTTGGCCATCTTTTGTGCCTGTGTTAGGGTACAAGAAAAACCCACTCCTGGTCAATGCCGGGACTGCCATAAAACTGCTTATGGAATTTCCAGTACCCCTTGTTGGCCCAGGGGTCTCTTGACTCGCCTTAA